>NW_028230444.1:1670969-1970969 GCF_043228905.1 Azolla caroliniana
ATTGGGGCAAAAGATACCTTGAGTATAACGTTTTGTTAGAAGAGTTTGTAGCCTCCTAACAAATGACATATAAATAATGTTGCAACAAAATTTCAAGGGAGACAAATATACGTTGATTTGAACTTGGTCAAGACAAAACATATAATTATGAGTTGCAAGTGGCTACTTACGGGTTGGAGCAAATTGGATGGTCAAATGAAATTTCATATTGGTGTGGCAAATTGTCATTGGTTGCAAAAAAAATAGAGCAAACAACTTTTCCATGGCACGTTGACAAATAATGTGCATAAGTAAATTTTCGATGCGTGTAAGTCTCAACACTCAACAAAAACCAAAGAGGACCCATGGACATCACTATCTAAGCAAATATCTCATATGTATATCACACTGAAAAAGGGAGGTAAAAATATGTAAGGATTATGAATATTTGATCCTATTATCAAGATGAGTGTAAGTCGTGACTATTTAGCAAGTTATTTTTTTCTTTTGAAATGAGATATAAGGTTAATGACTCAAGTTCTATCACGAGTTTTTTCAGCATTGCATGTTTCGGAGCACATTTCCCTAGTCTTCAATGCTTTTGACCGTAAATTGATTGAGTAAAAAACTTGCAACTTTTTGTGACCCTAAATACTCTTCAATCTTTTAGGTTTAGATACAGAGACTTTTTTAGTTATATTCAATGATTAAATGGATTACATGTTCATTGGGTTCCTTTTATTGCCACTGATTAGGTACAAAACTTTGATTAGCAACCTTTATACATTTTAAAGAGTTGCATTGTGATGGGGTTCCTTCAATTGCTTATATGTATTTGGGTCACCAAATTTCTAATTGTAGCATTGAAGTATCGAGGAAAGCATGACGTTGTGTTGAGACAATGTGGAGGGTTAAGCACGCCATGATACATGATTCATACACGTAACCATGCTAAATGATCTTCCATATCATGTTGAACTTCTTGAATAGTGAAAGCAACCGTGGAAACAATATATTATATTATATATATGCATTTAGTACGACAATGCTAATAAATTTTTAATGCATCCTGAATGTAACGACAACAATGTACCTAGCATTTCCATACTCCCATATGCTCAAAATCATGATTGAATGTAGGTTTTTTAGTAATATTAACCTGCAATATGACCAACATTAACCATTTGTATGTATCATAGCACATTGTGCATGCATATATATTATTATGATTGCGACGTTATCAATTCACTACCCGTAGGTTGTATCCTTTAAAACAATAAATCACCATGTGCATTCACTACAATTAGTGGTGGATTGTCTTAGTTGAGTCTCGCCATGCACACTATATGCAATGTTCAATGCCTCATACAAACTTGGGTGGTCTGCCTCCAATGTCATAGTTTCAATTTCTCAAGTACAAAAACTGTTGTTAACTAGCATCGTCCACTTGAATGTTAGTTGGAGGTAAAGGAAAAAGTGACACGCCTCAAAAACGGACAAAGACTGAATAGAGATATAAAGAGCTTAGTGTGAAAAAGCCCTAGGGCATGGTAAAAGCGACAAAAGACATTCGTATAACTCTTTAAGTTTCTTCTTGTCCTTTTTAGAACCTAAGCTACAACTTAAGACCTTCATAAATAAGTTATAATCACTTCTATAATCTAATTGCTAATGTAAGTAAGACCAAAGCTTAAGCTTCTATATTAAGCCTTTGGGTGAATTGTAACTTGTAACTAGTTATCTCTTAAAACCATTAATTGTGATTATTAACATGCTTTCTTGGTATCAAGAATAAAGTTTGTTTAGTTCATTCCTTAGTATTAGTAATAGTATTGGGAGTGGACACCCACTCCTACTTGTCTCACCCACAATAGAGGAGACTTTGTCTTGCCCTTGTAGACTTAGGTTCTAGGTTATTTGGGTAAGAGTAGCTAGAACGGCATAAGGTAAGCTTGGCAAACATCCCAACATTCATATCTATGATCTATGGTAGTATCATATCATTGATCACACTGTTATTGTCTCATAGGATAGTGTGCCTCCATTTTCACCGTATAAAGCCGATCAAGATTTGAAGATTTTTTTTTTCTAAAATTATATGGATCTCATGGATAAACTCAACTTAGCAACATAAGAGAGCCATGGATATTTGAAGAAAAAAAATTTACGCTCAAGATTCAGACTCACACACATCCATACATCCATCTGTACACACACACACACACACACACACACATCCATCCATCGATACCTATAGACATACACACACACACAACATCCATCCATCCATCAATCCATACATACATACGTGCATACATATGTGCAATGCAATAATTGTAGTGTCTTCAACCATTAAGAAATGTATGAAAAAGAGGACCCCATCCCATGCCACCTTTACCAATAAGACGCCACAAATTCTTGCAAATTCTACTTGCACAAAAGCTCATGCTTGTGGTAAAGAAGGAAACAAGAATTCACGACTATAAAATGCCACGAGTCTCGAGCTTGAATCTAGAAACCGGCCTGAAAGCGAAATTTAGCGTAGGAGGGGCATCCATCCCTTACTCGCCTCACATGGTCAATTCTCGAGCAAAAGGTATATATGTATATCAATATATATATATATATATATATATAGATAGACAGATAAATATTGTTCCGTTCAGCGAGAGAAGTCGAGAAGCAAAAACACGGGGACCTGTGATTCATTGGCTTGAATTATCGAGTAGGCCGTTTGGCTACCGGGTGGGCGTAAGAGCAAAAGGTGAAGCCTATTGGACGGATGGACAGAAAAAACCCGAGAAAGAAAGAAAGCGAGAACCCGAAAAGGCGAGACTTTCTTAGGAAACGCGTACAGTATTGTGCGTTTTGCGTTTTGCTTTTTGTTTTTTGCTTTTTGCTTTTTGCTTTTTGCTTTTTTCTCCTCTTGCAGCCAAAAGAAGAAGGAAAGCAAGGAAGGAAATGCAGTCTGACTGCGATGATATAAATGAAAAATAAGAACAAAAGCGAACTATAAGACCTTTATATGTTTTTTTTTTTAAAAACTGTATTTCTATTAATTTACATATCTAGCCCCACCCCAAAAAAACACAAAAAATCAAAACAAAACGCAATTCCTTTCTCGTTCTTGTTTCTTCCTTCCTTCCTCCCCCTCTCTGTTATACCAACAGCACCCAAAAAAACAAACAGAAACAGAAATTTCGTTCTGATTCTCTGTACATCGTTTTCTTATTATTACAAACCCTAATATACTTTCCTGATGAAAATATCCTTCTGATTCTCTGTCGATCGTTTTCTTATATATATGTGTGTGTGTTTGTATATATTCTTATCTTCTTTGAATCGATCTGTTAATCACATCTGTATGCATAACATATATAAACGGATTAGAAAGAGATATTGATTCATCATGCAGAATCGCCCACTGCTTTGATCTTCGCTTGATTCGTTCCATACCGACAAAGACACGGTTTGATTTTTTCAGTCTTTTGATCTCTGCCATGGCCCCCTCTTGCGCAGATAATAATCGTGATAACTGCAACAATCGCAATAATGATAGCAGTATCGATCTGAGATTGAAGAGAAGAGATCAAGCTAGGAAAAGGTTCTCTTCCGAGTGGGTGGTATACTCTCCTCTGCCAGTAACAAAGCGGCCCAAGAATATATTGTCGAAGAATGTATTATCAGGCGGATTGGGTGCAGAGGATGAGAGCCCCCAGTCTGAAATAATCCAAGAAGACGAAGAAGAAGAAGAAGAAGAAGACGAAGAATTCGATCAAGACTTTGGATTAGAAAAGTCTGCCCGAAAGAAGAATGTAAATGTGCGTAGACAGGTTCCATGTGATGCCAAACATCCACACGGCCATAGAAAGGGAGCCCATAGGAAGGTATTATTTAACCCTAAAGATTTCTCTGTTGTACACTCAGGCCAGCAGCTGACAGACTCTACTCTGGCTCCAGATATTACCATGGATATGATTTCCCGGAACTGCCCGAACAATTTATCGGACTCCAAATTGCAGACAGTGCAGCCGGCTGATGCACAATTGGGGGATGCCAAAAATGTACCTAATCTACCCAACTACATCATCATAGTATGTTCAGGTGTCGAAGGTGCTTACTACCCCCGAAACCATGAAGTGATTTGCCTATGCCAAACTTGCAAAGGTTCAAAACCTATGCTAGGAATCTCTAAGTGGGAAGCTCATACAGGTTGCCGAAGGAAGAAATGGAAACTCAGTGTCCGTGTTAAACATGACCGATCCATTCATAACGACCTGAATTCGGACAGAAATACAAATATGACCCTCCTCTCATGGCTCCAATTGATGGCGGAAAGTGGAGTAAATAACCTCGCTTTCCAAGTTTATCCCCAAGATCAACTCATAGTGAATCGCCTACGAAATGTGCCGTACAATCCAGTCATCGTAAAATGGACTCCAGAGAGATGTGCCGTTTGCCGATGGGTCGAAGATTATGACTACAACCAAATGCTCGTGTGCAACAGGTGTGAAATTGCGGTCCATGAAGAATGCTATGGTGTGAAGGCGTCTGAAATAGGGGGATCATTCATATGCAGAGCATGTGAGGATGTTCAGACATTGGTAGAATGTTGTTTGTGTCCAGTTAAAGGAGGAGCATTGAAACGGACCACGGTTCCCGACCTCTGGGCCCATATCTATTGTGCCTGGTTCACAAAAGGTGTATTCTTCGATAACGTAACAAGGATGGAACCAGTGTGTGGAATCCTTGATATTCCACTCCAGCGATTCTCAGAGCGATGCATCATATGTTATCAAGTTCATGGGGCATGCATAAAGTGTGAAGAATGTGAGGTTACTTACCATGCCACATGTGCAGTTAGAGCAGGGTACCGAATGGAGATTAGTAGTGTTGTTGGGAGAGACGGGTTCAAGAAAGTCTCTTATTGTTCTAGACATCGGAAACCAAGTCAAGATGGTCGCTTGGTCATCGCGGCTTTAGAAGCCGAATTAGCTAACACAAAGCTTCCGGAATTCGCCGAAGAATATCCCAAGAAAGATACCGAGGGCATCGGGAGTGATGGTGGAGAATGCATGAGTATCAAGCATGAGGAGATGAAGTGTGAGATTGTTTCGGATACAGCTAAGTATATTAGTTCTCGTTGCTCTGCATATGAACCCAATCTTAAAAATCGATATGTGAATAAAGGCCCCTTAAATCCATTGGACATCAAAGAACCTGAAGTCGCAGTTCTACATACGCCGTGTGGATTCTCTCGGCGCTCCTTGGAGGAAATCCAAAGGTTGCGGTGTGTACCCAAGCCCAGGGAGATGCTCTCTATCGAAGAGAGACTTGTTCATCTCGAGAAGACACAAAATGCAAGGATTTGCTATGGGAAATCGGCCATACATAACTGGGGCTTGTTTGCAAGGAAAGATGTTCAAGAAGGTGAGATGGTGGTTGAGTATCGGGGCGAGATTGTGAGACGAAGTGTTGCAGATTTGAGAGAGAAGATGTATGAGAAACAAAAGAAAGATTGTTATCTCTTCAAAGTGAGCGAAGAGGTAGTGATTGATGCAACATATAAAGGAAATATTGCTCGGCTTATTAACCATTCATGTTCACCTAATTGCTATGCTCGGATCTTCCCTGTGAAGAGGGCGGGAGGAACTTGCATCATTCTCATTGCAAAACGGTTTGTTAAGGCCGGGGATGAATTGACATATGATTATCTTTTCGATCCTGAGAATCAGAAAGTACCTTGTCTTTGCGGTGCGGCTAATTGTCGGAAATTTATTTGTTAATAAGAAGCTCCAATGATGAATCAGATCAATGTGAGACTCGTGATACCAGTTGCTTCTTTGAAGTAATCAATGCATGAATGAGTGATTTTTTTAATGGGCAACTATGAAGCAATCCTTGGTGGTTGAAGAGGGGCATTTACTGCATATAGATACATATATGCTCTCAATTTGAGAGTGTCCAGATTTTTCATGAAACCTTGACCCCAACACTCAAAATATATTTACTCTCAAGATTTAGAGTAAGATTTTTCTACAGGATGGAGATTTTTTTTTATCATAACTGTAAATACAATCGGAGATTTTGCTTAGTTCAATTTCAGAAACATAGCTCAATGCACACACGCTCTAGTAACTTACTGTTCAGGAGTATGGTTTTCAATGTGCATTTTGCCACTTTAATTCATTTTTGGATTAATGGAACTATTATATTAACTCTGTACGTGAGGATACACCTTGAAGCATACAGAACAATATATACATTTTTTGGATAATGCTCCATGAATTAAATTAAAAAATATTTATGGTCCAGTTGTTTATGTTGATTCATTCCTCCTTGCCTTCAAAAGAGGATTTAAGGGTCTATCTCCAGTGTTTGGCTCATTGATTGACATCTATCAGTAGAATTCTTGAGTGGTTTGGTACCTATGCAGGTTAACTTCAAAAGATCTATATTTCTTCTTCAGAAGCATTTTCTATGATTTTACTGAGTTCAATGCACCATAATAATTCAGTTATTAGGAGTTAATTGCCGTTTGATTGAAATGCCCAAAAGGCTATTTGTGATATTAATGAGAAATCAAAAGAGTTTTTCATTTGGCACAGTCTCAATTGTTCCTTACCGTATCAAAGAAACATGGGACAGTTATGGAGAATTATGCTCTATTCAGGATATGTGGTGACAATGATTTGTCCATATTTTAAATTATTCGAGGGTTACCACCAATGTAGTTTGGATAAAATGAGCAGAGTTAGATGCTAAAAAATCAATTCCGTGTTTACAAATTACTATATAGATGTTCAACAATCAATTGGGTGTTTATAATGTACTATATAGATGCTTAATGTATAGAATATGTTACATCCTATATTTGTATTATTTGTGTGTCATCATATCTAGATCTTATAATAAAAAACTTAATACCATCATGGCATTATGATTGGGATCTCTCTCTCTCTCTCTCTCTCTCTCATATGTAACCCTAGATAAGAAAAACCAACAAAATTAGCTTCATGCATACATAAGACTTATTCAAAGTTAATGACAATTCTCAACACCCAAAAGAAAGTTGGTGTGTGTCCATCTTTGCCCACTCTCTTTTGGTTTATGCGTTGATGACTCCCGAAAATCCATTTTCCATTTCGAAATTATAATCGATAACTCAATCAACAAATTTGTTCGAAAAATCATTTTCCATGAGATCACTCTATTGCCAAATTTGAAACAGTATTTGGTTGTTGATTTTCGACAGTCTATGCAGCCGGCAAAGTCCAGAGTCGGTATATCCGACTATGGATGAAGTTTTGTTCGGGCCGAATAGAATGCCATAGTCTTTTGTGCTCATGAGATATCTGAACACATGGTTTACTACTTTCCAATGCGATTGGCCGGGATTGTGCACGAATATGCTAACGACTCCTACGACTTGAGCAATGTCATGCCGTGTCATGACTATCGCATACATCAAGGAGCTGATTGCCGGTGCATACAGTACCGACTTCATAATTTCCCCCTCCAAATCGGATGTTGGGCAGTTTCGTTGAGACAGCCGAATGCTAATGGGGAGCGGGGTCGAAGCAGATTTGGCCGATTGCATATTGAAACATTCTAAGACACGTCCAATAGAGTCAGATTGTGATAGAAACAATTGTCTTCGATTTCAATTCCGACTAATCTTCATTCTGAGAATGTGTCTTGTTGGACCGAGGTTCTTCATGGCAAACTTCAACCGCAGTTGCCGAACAAGTTTGGCGAGCTCTTTGGCATGTCGATTGGAGAGTAGCATGTCGTCCATGTAGATGATTAGGAAGATGAGGGACCCATCTTGAGCTGTTTTGTTGAAGAGATAATGATCCTCATCGCTCTTTGAGAAGTCGACTGACTGGATGAAGTCATCGAACTTCTTGTACCACTGCCTTAGTGCCTGTTTGAGGTTGTAAAGACTCTTCCTAAGTCTATAGACTAGATGTTCCGAGCCGGATACCACGAAGCCTTTCGGTTGCTCAATATAAATTTCCTCCTCTAAGTCACCATGGAGGAAAGCCGTTTTGACATCTAGCTGAATCAACTCCAAATCTTCGGTTGCCACAACACTGAGCATAAAGTGAAGGGTGCTCATTTTCACCACTAGTGAAAAGATTTCGTTGAAATCGACGCCGTATTCCTGTCGAAACCCTTTCACAACTAATTTGGCCTTGAATTTAGGGTGGCCAAATTAGACGTCTCTTTCAATATGTAGACCCATTTGCACGAAAGAGCGCGTCAATTCTTTGGTAATTCGACCAAATCCCAAGTCTTGTTTGCTCGAATGGTGTTCATTTTTGACTCCATCGTTAGATGCCAGGTGGCCGAATCGATAGATGTTGATGCTTCTTCGTACAACGTCGATTCTCCGACGTCTGTAAGACGATACCAGGAGAGTTTCTCTTCAAGGGTTGCGACAGTCTCATACTTTGAGGTATGACTGGACTAGTCGCATCGGGTATCAAGGTCGGATAGTCTAGAGCTGAGTCGTTCGGCTCTATCAAGTTGGTGCTAGAGGTTTCGACTACTTGTGACACCGATCTCGTGTTATGTGTTGGGCCTTCATGAAGGGTTGGCACATCAGAAAAAGTTACCCTTCGGAAAAAGTTACCTTCATTGAACACTACGCCTAGAGGCAGTTGCCAATTTCGCCATCTAGTCCATAACCAAGGAAGATGCATTTCTCGGACCGTGGTGCAAGTTTTCGGCGACCGTCTTTTGGTATGAAGGCATATGCGTCGCACCCAAAAATCCTCAGCTTGCGGTCGGTCCATAATTCTTGAGGAATAAGTCCTAGAGGCCTACTCAATGACATATTGATTATGTGTGTTGTTGTAAGTAGGGCCTCTACCCAGAACCCATTCAAAAGTTCGGAGTGTTTGAGCATGGAAACTATCCTTTCTGGAATTGTTTGATTCATCCATTCGACAATTCCATTCTACTCTGGACTGTGAGGTGCCGTGTATTCATGTCTTATGCCGCCTTGTCAGCAAAATCTGACGAATTCTTCAGACTTGAACTGTCCTCCGTTGTCGGTCCGAAAACATTTTAGTTTTCGACCAGACTAATTCTCGACCATAGCCAGCCATTCAGAAAAAATTGAGAACACTTGATCTTTAGTCTTTATCGGATAAGCCCACACGTTCTGAGTCAAGTCGTTAATGAAGTTGACGAAATACAAAGCACTGCTGAGTGCACCAATTGTTGGAGGGTGCCAGCTCCAAACCTGCACTCTCCTTCTTCAAATGCCTTCTGTCTCTCTCAGTACAAATCTATAGGGAGTGGAGTCCATCCCATGAGGTTAATTCAGGGGGGAGTGGCCGGCTTTTCGAAAATAGGTTCAGTGGTGTGGGCCCTAGGTATGATTTGAGCCGAAATCTATTGACTTTCTTTGGCAGTACTTCACTGGCTAACGTTCCGAGTTCGAAAGTGCCATTTTCGACGTCTATTATCCAATATGGCCCCATCCATCGGAATCGGAGTTTCCCTGGCATATAGCCTATGCATGTTTGAAACACAAGTATGGCTTTGCCGATTTGGAATGCTTTTTCATTCCCTTGCCGATGCCTATTGATAAATGCTTTTTGTTGTGGTTGTTCTTGTTCCAAGATAGCCATACTATGGATCCAACATTCTCTGAGCTCCAAGAGTTGTTGGAGTCGTACTTGTTCTGAGTCCCTTTCCGTGAGATGTTCACGTACTTGCACGCGCAAACTCGGAACTTGAAATTTGACTGGCATGATCGCCTCATGTCCAAACACTAATTTGAATAGTGTCGACTGTATTCTGGTCTTAAAACTCTTTCGATAAGCCCATAGGGTGTTTTGGAGCTTTGTATCCCAGTCGATTCGATTTTCGTTCACGATGTTCTTCAAAATATTCCGTAAATGTTTATTTCGTCGATTCGGCAAGTAACACGTTCGCGTTCACAAGTGGAAGGATCGCGCATAAATGGAAGGATAAGGGAAATTTTAGGGCTTTTTCAATGATTTTACAAAACACATTGATACCAGTATCATACAAGTTCAAACATACTATGAAAAAGGTTAAAAATCCACTATTTTCGTGATTTAGAAGTAACTAAAAAAAGACGAATTTCAAAAACATACATTCTCAATTTATATCACAAACTTTACAACCAATGTTATTTTATAAGAAACGATTTTTGGGAAATCATAAGAATTCAAAACACATGATTTTATATTACTCGATTTGTTACAAGCGGAATGTAGTTACACTTAATAGCCAAATATACATTCATGATCACTCCTTTACGGAGAATCACTACTATAACTAATATACAATGACGATTCCTCCTCATCATCCTCGGATGTACCAATCAGTGCATTATCTTCGTCATAAACCAAATGGTTTGACTCTAGATTATATGTAGCAGATCTCGTTTGCCTTTGACTCGAGCCACCTTGTAGACCTGGTAATTTTTCTTTTATTATATCTATTGTTGACTTCCTTAATCGTCCGGCTTTTGTAAGTGTGAAGTCGTACACGATGATATCCACATCAGAGATATCAAGGGTCGAGGTGTTACGAATGTTTCGCTTCCTCTTCCTACCTCCCCTTCTTGTTTGGCATTCAATCATCTCCAATGTATACTTACCTGTAAAAGCATTTGCACTTCTAGTGTTGTACCAATGAACATTTATAGACTTGATCGTGTTATCTATTTCATGCATTAGGGTATCCAATTATTGTAGTGTATCCAATTATTGGTATACTCTTCTTTTTTCTTTTTCCTTTTGGTTTAAACGAATACTTGACCACCCATTCATATTCGTATTTGTTTGCATTCGAATGGGAAACCCCACGAATGTGAATATGTCAATCTATGCTCATACATCGTATGGGCTATTTACAAGTGTAGCCCCTACTACACCTCACTACTATTATTATCTCTTACAAAAATAAGTAGCCATTAGCCGATTCTAGTGTCAATTATCTAGTCGGTTTGACTAGTCGGCCTGGTTGTCAACCATTCGGTCTGCCCGACTGGTCTGTTGTGTCGTCGACCTGGATCTCCTTCTTGTCCACTCTCACAGTCAACTTTCTCACAGTCAACTCTTCAACCATCGGCACTTGGCCCGAACAATTGCATCCTCCTCTTTGACTATCAGCTCTTCTCGGCCCGAACAATCGGCTCCTCCCACTGGAGGGACATATTGCCAACATTGTTCGTGCTACCGCTAGGGTGAAGGGGCCGATGAAATCCAGACCCCATTTCTAAAATGGTTCCAAGGGCAACAACTCCAGTTGGTGAGGCATTCATGCGCTTAGTCGGTTAGCCCATTCGTTGACATAGGTCGTAATTCTGAGAATATGTGTTCGTGTCTTTTTGTGTTGTCAGCCACTAGAGGCCACTTTGTCATACCTTCTGCGATGTCGCGTCGCCAGCATAGTGTCCATCAGCCACACCGTAGTACGCCTCGCGGAGAATGGTCGTTTATTCGTCGTTGTGGATGCATCAACGCTAGATATTGTCATTGCCCTTGTGGTACAGAGTTCCCTGTAAGAGACAAAAGTTCTGATTACGTACAACCAATCACTTCTTCTCGTCAATTTGCATTTTCTAGGGAGGCAGTCTCGTGGTTAGAAAATGAATCATTTCCTCGAGCCATTTGTTGTTCAGGGAAATCTTGTTCGTTTCGGCCTCGTATGCAGAAATTTGCAATACGTCGGCGTCTAGAAAGTGTTCATAGATGCCCTTGGTTTCCTGTCCGGTCTCGATTTGTCTTAAATAATTGGCGATGGCGTGCTGAGTTCCTAGTCGACACTGGATATCAAATTCGAATTCTTGGAGCAACAACATCCATCTTAACAATTTACCCGTGAGGGATTGCTTAGATACTAGGTAGAGGAGGGCCGCATGGGCCGCATGGTCCACATGGAACACGAACCCTTCGGCCAAGTAGGTAGTGTCAAAATTTATTTATACTGTAAATCATACCTAATGCCTCGCATTTAGTTGTGGAATAATTGCGCTCAGCAGCCGAGAGCTTTCAACTCGTATAGTAGACCGACCGATATTAGTTCGGGTCACTAAGCTGCATTAATGTGCTGCCGATTGCAATGTTCGACGCATTGACGAATACCTAGAATGGATGTGTCAAGTCTAAGGGTTGGACGACTGGTGCTTGCATCAACATGACTTTTAGCGCCTGGTATGCCTTCTCCTCGATTTCCATCCATTTGAACGGTGTGCGATGTATCGTCGTGTGTAGTGGCGTAACGAAGTCGGCAAGGTAACACAATATTTGACTATGCTATCGGATTTGACCTAAGAATCAACTTAGTGGCTTTGCATTTTCCCTGGGTCTACTGCAATGATTTTGTTGCTCAGTATATGGCCTAAGATTGTGTCACATGTCACTCCGAATGCGCACTTAGCCGGATTGAGGCTAAGCCTCGCCGATCTGTACCGCTCTAAACATAGCGCAGGTGCTAAAGATGTTCGCTTTGTGTGTTGTAAATTGCAATGTCGTCTAGAAATACCTGCATAAAGGTCAGTATGTACTCGCCAAATATTTCTGTGATTATTCGTTGAAACGTATCCGATGTGGTTTTGAGACTAAACATTAATACAACAGCAACGAACATACCCCAATCCGTGATGAACATCGTCTTCTCTTGATCGTTGGGGTGCATTCAAATCTAGTTATAGCCACTAAACCCGTCTAAAAAGTTGTAAATCTCGTGACCGGCTACGACATCTAGCACCCCATCCATGATTGCTAGAGTAAATGCGTCGGTTATCGTCACGACATTTAATTTTCTGTAATAAACGCACACCCAAATTTTTTCGTTCTTCTTCAGAACTATAATGATTGGACTCGGCCATTTCGCCTTCTTAACAGGATGAATAAATCTTATTTTCAATAGTTTATCGATTTCCTTCTTAACAGGATGAAATCCGTGAGTCTGTGTTGAAACGGGGTGGGACCACCGGGATCTTGGACTAGGAAGAGATGAATGTTAAAAAGTCGAGCTTTGCTGGAGCCGTTCACTCTGGCTGAGACACCAATCAGAGCGTTTCTAGATACGTACAGGAGGCAACCGAATGAGAGAGAGAGAGAGAGAGCACGCGCAACACTTACCTAACACGCACTTCTTGTATATAGAAACCGGAAAAGAAAGAAACACACTAGACACAGTTATGCACAACTTCATGTATATTTATGTACACAAACGACAGGTTACATCCCTAGCTTTGAGCTGGACCGAGCAGACCAAACTACATCAACCGTCTGCAAGCAAACCGCTAGTTAGGGAGCTCACAGGCTCACCACCGTGAGTGGGGCCTTGTGCAGAAGACACGACAGAACCAGAACCCCAGAGCATACAAGCTCTGATCCGAACTAAACCCTAAACAAAATTGGAACCCCAACCCTAACAGACAAATGGTAAGCTAAACAACATAGAGAAAACAAAACGAGGAACAGACTCAAAACCCAGAGGGAACCTAAAAAGCTATGGGGAACCCCTTTACAAGAGACCCCTCCCTCCTTTTATAGCTCAAGGAGGAAGGGATATTACAATGTGGGAGGCCAAACATTCCTCGTTTTCAAAGGAGATATTTACCTCGATTCCCGAAGTGATTGAAGCAGTACATTAAACACCCTCACTTTCTACGTGTGCATGTGGACAGAATGTACGCATCACATTTATTTCTTTACTAACTCCTATGTACATTTATTCTTATTAACATTTCTCCTAATGTACATGTGCACATGTTGTACATCGCTGACCTTATTCATTTCACCTTGTTTTCTCACGGTTGTCGGAAATCCTCACGACATCCACCCCCACCAAACCGCATATCCACCGGAATGTGCCAAGAAAGAGAAGGTGTGGGATTCTGGCAACCGTGATCAATCTAGTCTTTCGCTAAACCGGCATCTGACTCCTACATTGGTCATTGTCGATCCCGAATCGTGGGTTCTTGGGTCGACCTCATCCCTGGTTGGGAGCTCGTCATTGTCCTTGTCTCTCCACTTTGAGCTCGTCCATCTTCTCCACTTGAACCATCGGCTCCATCCGATCCGCTAGATCCGATGCTCGCACTCATCCTCTTTTTGGTCAGTCAGAGCAGCTTGAGGTGCTCTCAGGAATCTACTGGTGAGGCTCAACTCTCTTCTTCAAATCTATTATTCAAATACCAAGATATAATATAAGGTCACATTCAATGGTATGGGACATTGCTAGTATTTTATGTTTGTCTCGACTCTCGTGTCCTTCGTTCAAGGTTGATCGACATAGTTAAGCACTACTAATCCATTATTCTCCTTAAATCTCTTATTCTTTTGCTCGTTATAAGTTTGACACATAATACATGATAAAATATGTCTATGGATCTATATATCTAACATCTCTATTACACACATAGAGCCAAATATGGAGATTATTCCTCACCTTGTCCAATTTGCCAAATGACACCTAGATACATGCAATCAACATCATAATGTAAAACATACACCAACCAACCTTGGATGCCATGTCTCCTCACAACTCATTCAATAAATATTGGTTCTACATTTGATTGCTTGCATTAAGAACATTATTATTGATTATTAGGAAACTGACAATGATTTTTTTGTTTCATATTGAGAACCTTAATTTACCTATATTTGTTATAATCATTCTTTCTAATAATGAGATTAGAATATGTATTAAATATACTTTATAATGTCTACTACAAAGTCAATTTTGACCTATGGGACCAAATAAGCATATCATCTCGAATGTGACTTCTTCCTAAGATGGGGATATTACTTTGTAGTAAAAACTCTCTACACAAAAATAGCACATTGGCATATAATGTGCTTACCCTTCCTAGTGGAGATTTTAGTATTAACACTAAAGTTATAATGTCCACCATGTTCCTCATACAATTGTGGTACAACTGCTCTATATTCTAATGGCATTCCAATCTCTATCATTCTTTTCCATTCTTGACCTCTTTGTTTATCAAAATGTCTTTGGTCAATCCTAATGGTTGAAGAAAATAAAGCAACCACAAATGTATCTATATTAACTCAAAATAAAGAGATCTAGTGGAATACATCATGGTTACTCAAAACTGCAGATCAATGGCACAAAACAACGTTTTATTTACTTTTTAACATTCATGATTAACATTACCTTCACCACTAGCAAACAACAAGATAATTCAAGTGCAGCTTTTACAATAGATCATTCGATGTAATGAGCAGATCATAAATGTATGCTTTGAGGTCAACCATCGGCATTGCATAAAAGGACCAGCAGATCACATTGCAAAAAGGGTCCAGCAAGAGTCCAACCTAACCATCAGCATTATCCTACATGCAGCCAAACATATTTTCTTCACTGGATCAGTCTCAAGTTCACAGACATGTTCCCACAAAAATCTCCAGACTTCTCACGCAGTGCACGCAATGCCTCAAGTTTTGTGGTGAACCCAACTGCAACATGATAACTGATAGGCCTTCTTTGTGCACCTCTATTTTGTGCTTGCTCATTTGATCTGCATAAAAGCAGTGCTAAAGTTTGTATTAGAGAAGTTTTATGGCAATCAAAGATTAGTTTTGTTAGCAAATAAATCACTACATACACTTTTATGAAGCGCACATGACTTGGATCATAGTCAAATCCAGCAAAGAAGCGTTCAACATCTTCATAATCCGTGTTGGCACCCACATTGTACATCACCAACTGGAAGAAAAAAAAGTGATGAATGTACATAACAAATGACTGATCAAATTCCACGTCATGTAGTACTGAAATTTGTTGAGGGAGGATATTACTCTTATCTGTTCTTTCCATACTAATTAACCTGTATTAGAATTATCTTACAAGTGTCATTGTTAGATCATAGTATGTCATTGCATTATATTAAGCAGCAGTCCAAACATCATATAGAACATAGTTGAAAGTCTCATAATATCCTGATACAGACGATGATATTTCGTGTGTTGCAGCACATATTTATGGATTCTCTAATTACTAAGCTGATTCCTGTTTTCTTATGAAAGCAGAAGGTATATGGGGTTATAAAATTCTCATGAAAATGTGGGTCAACAACAGGTGTAGAGATAGTGAAAGAAGAAGGTATATGGAGTTCTAAAATTCTCATGGAAATGTGGGTCGACTACCTTAAACCCAATATAAACTATAATTGTGCTATAACACTAGAGGCTTTCTAGAAAACATGGCATTTACATGTAAGTAACATGATAATTCTTCCATTTTCTCAGTTGTATGCAGAAAACGCCCTAACATCAGTGCAGTTAGATTAGGCATGCAGCTGTTGTCTCAACGATACCTAATTAATTAGTTAGAAAACCTACTCAGAGTATAATGTCTTATAATATATGAAAATATTTTCAGGGGAAGCAGAACACCGCAATCAAATTACTCCGAAACATAGCCAAATGAGTTAGTAATTTTTTCCACCAAATCAGATTGAACCACCACCAAATTATATCACATGGATGTTCCTACCGTCCTTCCACGTGGAGCATCCTTAAGTGATGCATCAACAAAAGTCCAAGGATGCGCAGGTGACTGCAGTTTAGAAAACCCATTGCTAAGAATTAAAAAATAAGCACTGCTGTAAAAGAAAATTATATGGGGGAAAAAATGAAGCATACCACTTCTGCCCTTAAAAATTTGCATCCTAAACGACCTCTTTCTTGCAATCGTTTCATTATTTGTCTCTGGGACGATGCTGACTCAACATCAAACTGCCTGTGATTTTCAGCATGACAATGCAATCAATTAATAGCTTTTCAGAAGCATCTGTTTCCTCCATCACTTAGTCAAAGGCTTTTAATTCTAATTAATGGAATGGATTTCATTTATGAACTCTAGAAAGACTTCCTACAGTGTAATTGTAATTTCAAGAATAAATCATTTGAACTCTCCAATGTTTGAAATATTTAAAGTTTTTAAATTAAAACTCAGTAGCGGACTGTGGAGGAAGGCTGTGGTCAGAAATCGCAACAAAGAGACAAAAGGTGAGGAATATACTAATGTCTTTTAAGAGACTAAACAATAGGAGGTTACATCTTAAAATGTTGTCTCATCCCTGAGAACAAACCAAATAAATGTAAAATAGGAGAGGCTAGAGAATCCCATTGTCCGTTCATGTAAGATTCTCAAGTAATAAAGATTATACTTTTGCCTTCAAAAAGTTTCTAGCATAGGTTGATCCAAAACGGAGAGATCTCTGAAGTGAGGGAAGCACTGGTGATGGTGGGAAACAAGTTCTTTACTTGATAAGGGTAGCAAGATCATGGTCCATGAAGCCAGGGCCTCCGTCCACTATTGCCCGATTTGTTGTAACCCCTTTGCAATGTCTTGGTCAAGAGCTCATTTGTTTAACCCTTGATTGACTTGTAGGAGGAGTGATGGGGCTAAAGAAAATTGTGATTGTTCTTTGTTGATGAGCTTGTGTAGTTGTATCGTTGTCCAACAACTTCTCCATGCCTCTCTTAAGTTCTAGCAAGAACAGCCCCACGAACCATTAAGCTTCATATTCTATTACCTTGCACAATGGACCGAAGCCCTGGCTAAAGAGGCAACGGTATCTCCATCTTATTTCATAAAAAACAACACGAATGAAACATAGTGTTCTTCAAATACCACTTTCTAATGACACAATTGGCAAGTTCTTTCTTCTTGTTCGTGCACATATGCCTACCTCAATCTCTAACTGATGTGCAAGCAGTAAAACAACAGTCCTATCACACTACAATGCATGGTATAGATATATGTCCATATAACTGTGCCCTGATTATAAATCAAACCACAATGTGTGAAAAAGTGTACTTTATACTGGGTCATCTTCCTACCAAGAGATGTTGTGGGGCTGACCCATGGTCTTCAGTTATCCAATTTGATAGTTTCAGATCAAAGATCACTCTATTCTTTTTGCACTTCAGTCATGTTTAGATTGAGAGAGCGAGAGAGAATTATTGGCTGAAATACAGAGGAATGCATATTTTGCTATCCCCAAAAAATAATAATACCTACACAAACTCAACATGCGTAATTAACTCCAATGAAGAATATTTGAGTGACTTTTAGCAAACCAAAGACAACCTGGATTTGTAAGTTCAGAAAAGTATTTGCACATAAACATCAAACGTAATGCCTAAAACAGAGAGCTGGAGTGCAAAGTCTAATGAGGAAATATGCTTCTCGCAACAGTATTGACAAGCCTATATCTCATTTAACTTGAGAATATCAATATTTGTTTTATTTGCATATGAATTTAATAAAAACGCACACACACTTAACCTGAATAATTTCATTGCATTATATGCTTATAAGAGATGAATTTTTTGAAGCAAAAACTCACACATAATCAGGCCTGAATGTTGCATTATAGACAAACTTCACATTATCCGGTTGAATACTGCTACCACTCAAGTGTTTCAGAATGTCCTCTTTCAAAACATATCGAGGAAGTGGATAGATTTTCAAAGCACTCCCTGGAGAAAAAACCAATGGTCAAACCAATGGTAAAAGCATGAGTTCCTACATACCAAAAGACTGGAGAAAAAAGAAAACATCTTCACAAAACAGAATAGTTCAGCCGTGAAATTATGCAACCACAGCAGTCCCAGTCCAGTAAGCCTACCAACAACTTCACGCATAACATTGTCGACAAGATGCTATGATATACTCACTCACATCAACACCGAGTTAAGACTTAAGTTTCAACATTTATAAAAAATAAACGTGATTCAATCACTCTCCAGAATAATAATGTTCAGTGTGCACCTGCACCCACACCAACCCCATGAGGGTGACAAGAAATTTGAAACTTATGAAACCTGGTTCGTGTTTAGCAAGCTGGAGATGGCTCATGCATGGCTCAATGGATGCAAGTTCTTAAGAGGGAAGCATAAAGCTACTCCCCAATCTTCCAAGAGAGGGTTTGGCATGCCTGAGCATGATGAGATTCTCACAAATCTGGAGCAACTCAAAGAAGTTATTGCATGCACAAGGGCATGAGAGAGAGAGAGAGAGAAATGAATACAAAAGAGAAAGGAAAGCAATCATACATAAAATGAATCGTTATATTACCATCTCCAACAGGCTGAAATGACATATAACACGCAGTAAAACTAAACAGCATTAAAGAAATAATGCTTTGTGAAACTCAAAAGTTCAGAATGTTTCTCGATAAATCTTTTCAATTTGAGACATATGATGCATTTCATATGTTTCACCTTCACCACTTGCACATCGGAAGCATAAAAAACTTAACCCATCAACAAATACAAATAATTCTATCAATTCTGCACAAAAGAGTTTTAATTCATCATTTAAACACATGCAAAATCCATGAAATCTACCATTTTATGTTTAGAAAAATTTTCATCCATTCAGATCTTCCAACAATAAAAGAACACAGCTTCAAAACGGAAACTAACAAACATGTAAACATTATTCACTCCACAGTTGTGTATTTGTAAAAATCATATGCAGTAGCTTTAGAAAACAAGAGCTCTACACATGCAAAATCCATGAAATCTACCATTTTATGTTTAGAAAAATTTTCATCCATTCAGATCTTCCAACAATAAAAGAACACAGCTTCAAAACGGAAACTAACAAACATGTAAACATTATTCACTCCACAGTTGTGTATTTGTAAAAATCATATGCAGTAGCTTTAGAAAACAAGAGCTCTAACCTAAAGATGATTGCACATTCCCCCCAAACCACATTAAAGGCACACCTTCATTAATTCGCATTTCTACTTTAACCATTCAAGGCAAAAAAAAATGCCATGGCAGAGAAAACAATGCAAGTTAAAGAGGAAAATAGAAACATTTGGAAAGATAAGTTTTCCAAAGAAGCGATTACATTACCTAAGGCATAAGGAAATGAAATTCTTAACATTCTCACAACCCATTCAAATTTCTACATTCAGGATGAAGATTCTGAGAAATAAAAACAATTATCTTGAAGATTCTAAGTCAAAACAAAAATATTCTACCTTGAGAATCAAATTTCAAAGCTAATCCAAAGAATTCTACGTTGGAAATCGAACAATTCAAAGGGCACATACATGCAAAATCTTTTGCCTTAAAGATGAAATTGCACAGCAACAATGCAGCCTACAATATTAATAATGATAATAATAATAAACGCAATATTTGAACAGCTAAAGAGCTTCATGTCCAATGAGAGCGTCTCTCACCATGTCCAGTGAGAGCTATTACTCCATTGTTTTACTTTCGTGTAGACCACAGTTCTACGTCAAAAACAGAAATATATAGAAAAATTCGAGAAAAGAAATAAAAAAATCGACCTGATGAAGAGAAAACAAAGGAAATTTCCCGCAGAAAGTTCTGTAAAGAAATGACGGAGAATACCTGGAGTGTAAGCACCAAGTCCAGTTAGAGCATTTCCATATGAAGGTTGAAAGAGAGTGACGTAGTCTGTTCCAGGAGGAGCAGAGGAAGCAGAGGAAGGAGGAGGAGGGGCAGGATTCTTTCTTGGAGGAGTTCCAGTGGTGGACGAAGAAGAGAAGCTTCGAGCTTGACCATGGATATGGTTCTGCAGGTCTGACGCAGCCGAGGAGGAGTCTTTGGCTTTGGTGGAGAAAGGCGAAGAAGGAGCGGGCAGAAACCCTAAATCATTCTGTCGGAGGACGCGAAGCTTGGATGAGACATTTCTGCTCAACATGATGACTGTGGCAACAAATTGGACGGAAAATGACAGGAATCGATCGATCGATCGATCGATGAATGAGGGGGAAAGCCTCCTTTTGCAGAGGCGTATGTTTTACTTACTGTATTAGGTTTTTGTTATACATTTAGGGGGGTAGTGGATTTCTCTATTTACCAAAATACCCCTCTCACTCTTTTCATGGAATTTCCCCAAATACCCCTCTCACTCTTTTCATGGAATTTCCCGAAATACCCCTCTCATTCTTTTCATGGAATTTCCCCAAATACCCCCCCGAGTCTACCCCAATCCTCCCTCCTTGTACCATGGCCCACCATGACTCCATTACGATACTCGCTCTCTCTCTCCCTCTCTCTCTCCTCCACCTCTCCACTTCCTATGACATGGATACACATCTTTCTAACACATACCCACCCCATGTGCCAGCTTGCTTTTGGATGAACACCTCTTTACGTCAACTCTAAACAAGAACTAGCATATGACAAGAAGTAAAGCCTAATCATATGAGGCTATATTGTGTGTGTGTGTGTGTGTGTGTGTGAGGCATGAGATGAAAATGAGTGTATCCAAAGCATTGTGCCTTCGAGAGAGACATAAAACTCAGAGCTATTTTCAATGGGTTTTTTCCTCAAAGAGCCAAATCTTTGCCCTCCCCCTCATATATGGCATTGTTTGACTATGTTAGTTATTGGGGATATGGTACAACTGGTTGTGAACTAGGGGTTCTTGTTTGATGATCTCCATGGCGTACAACGAGAGGTAAGTGTTAAGTAGGTTGACAACGAGCCTTTTTTGTAATGTTGTGATCATGTTGTTTTAATACACACACACACACTAGTATACATGAAAGAGGATGATAGATTTAATAGTTTTCCTCATAGGTCATATATGGGACCAAAAATGAATCATCTTTTACATATATTTAGAAACTTTATTAGTAACTTGTAAGTGTGGCAACCAAGATCGTATGTTGTGATTGTGAAAATATGTCTACGGAGGAGTGGACTAATAATTCATTGAAAGCAAATTTGAATGTGGTCGAATACAACACATTGTATCAAAGTGTCTCGAACTCACTTAAGGCAAAATATGCATCATTGACAAATCTCCTCACTTATACATGATGCTTTAACATCTATTAGAGACTAAAATCAGCCTATGAGATGCATTGTGATTGAGAGAGAGCAATTAATGCTCTTGAGGCAAAGCATCTAAACTTGATTTGAAAGAATGTACAAGAAATGTGATATGATATTTCTTCAAACCTCAATTCTTGTTGAAATCTAAAAGCAAAGCAAACCCAACACAAAATTATGTTTCATATACTCAATTGTCTTACAAAAGTTGCTTAAGAAATGACTTGACAAAAAATTTCAGTTGAGTTTGAAGGTTTATTTTGATTTTTCACAGAAGGAACCCACTCCCGCTACCAATGCTCTTAGTAAAAACAATGAGGTGAACAAAAAAACCTTAATGGGATCCCATCTTTGGCAAATGGGATCACCACGAGACAACATCACCATCTAAGACAAGATGTGTCCTCACTAATAGACAACCCCCCCCCCCCCCCAACAATATCGCAAATTGCTCAAACCTTGCTTCCCATTAGTACCATGCAAATGCTAACACAATATTTTCTTTATCTTTGCATAGTTCTTTCGTCAGCAACATCAAAAGCACTTTGGCCATTCGCATGTACTTGTTGCTCCTTTGTATTACTATCTACACATAATAAAACAACTTGCTTTAGAGCGTCGTTCCACGATGAATACCATTCAATCATAATTTTCATGCATTCCTACTTTATCATAAACTTTCAATTCTAAAATGTAATCAATCCAACCTTGCTAAGTTTCAAAATATACCATTAATATATCCTTGCTAGCTTTGGGTTAAGTGAGAACTAGAATTCGTTGAAAGCAATGCCATCACAATCAACCTTGTATTGTGGGAAATCGAGTTTTTTTAGAAAGGAAAACATTGTTAGTCAAAAGTCAAGCCAAATGTAACAATCTCAAAGTCAATATATGAATGCTTTTTAAAATGGCAATAATATGATTGTCTGCCTATAATCTTGCGGTTATAATGCATAATGTTTACCATTACACCATCTTATTTATAAATCATAAGCCATCACAAATTAGAAAACATGACATGTGAACACCTCTTAATCGCATTCAAATGAACAAAGCTATAGAATTACATATTTAATTGCAATCACATATGCATCACCTCAACTTCCGTATAGATTTTCACATCAAACTTCCATGTTCAACCTTTGTAGTGAGCAATTTATAGCCAGTTGAAAAATGTTATTTCACAATTAGGTAGATGATCAATTATGACTATGTCATTGCAAATAGGAGTTGCAATGTGTATAACTGATTAAACCACATATGCAAATTTGCAGCAATGTAAATTATCCCAATGAAGGCTAATCTGGATTGCTTCATCCATCCACAAATTTGCTTAATTCATCTTGATAGAATTATCTATACTCATGATATTTTGATGAGGTTGGGAAGCATTTATTCAATTGAAAATCTTATTTGAAATGGAGCCAGAAATCCTAATTCATGAATGACTTAAACCAACAATGAAGAATGAAAACCAATATTCATTCTTGTATCAATATGTTTGTGAGCTGGACATGGCATTTTGCAATTCTCCTAGGGAATAAGAAAATGCCTTATTGTTATCTCAAGCAATTACATGCTTTTCAAATTGCAAATAATGATGGGTAGGGTACTTAAAATGATAGGGCATTAAAGGCACATTACCTTGTGAAAGAGCAAAATATGTATTTATGCTATGCTTTGCATATCTTTATGTTGCGAGATGGATTTCCTTAACGAAGAGGGATAATATATCAACTTAGATAGGCGATGCTCGTGATGGTAGTAGAGTGGATGCCCGTATATATATATACGCATACATGTAAATACATATATACATGTACCCAAACATATACATATCCATGTCCATATCTCAAACTGGTGGAGGGTTCTTAGCCTCGACGGGATCAGTTGCATTAGGTGGTGGTGCTTTACTATTTGCGTGGCTCCGTCCAAGAAGATAACAACAACAGCAGAGGGCAATCGCGATCAATAGAGCCGGAAATGAGATCCATATACTCACCACAAAGCCCATTTTGTCGAGTCTTCTTGAGCTTGCCCTGTAGAGAAGGGGCATAATGTATGAACACATTATTCAAATGTATCATTCATTCATACATCCATAATGTACATGTACCTAACGAGACTTTATAGGTATTTTGACCTTGTCCACAATAAAGCAAATAATTAGAGAAATTTGATAGGGCAAAACACCAAATTTCCTCTTTTTGGATTCTTACCAGGATGCTCTTATGTTTTCAGAACTTACAAATATACTCTTTAATCAAGGCAACGAGGTTTATGTGCTCTTAATGAGCCTCTCACAACATCACTTAATTAACAATGATTTAGATTCAATTCCAGCATCAATTCTAACCTCAAACCACTTTATTCACCAAAATGAAGCTGATTTGATCTGACATCATAACAACAAAGTTCTGTTCTGATACACTTCTAAACTTTAATATCAACAACATAAGAATCGTCTCATTTCACACAAAAATGAGCCATATCTAATGCTAACCATGCAATTACTACATCAATATGTGCACATTTTGATATCATTCTAATGAAGTGCATATAGATTACTTCATCAAAATGAAGCACATCTCTGATACACTAGTGAGAATGTGCATACGAATTACTTCATGTGTGATTGGCATCGCATGCAATCATACTATGAGCAATTACTGTCACATCTTGGACATGAAATTAACTACAGATCACCTGACTTTGAATCGTCATGCAATTGATGTCACATAACATCATATGTATAATCAACATTGTGCAATCCATCACATCACAGATATAATTGCTTGGGATGATGTACAATCAACATCATATCACAAGACATGCCATCATGTGCACTCACATCCTAGGTATAACCCCACATGATATGATGTGCAATAAGCATTGCATTACGCGATCTACCATGTGTAATCAACATGACCTGATACGACAACATGTGCAGTCGATATATCGGCATCACAGGCATGTACACAAAAGGACCTTTTGTATCATCACTCACAGACATGGGTGGTTATATACATACCATCAAAATTTTATGGGACGAAGAAAGAGCATCCCACAGTAAGGACATAGAAATGGAATATAATTACCTGAAGATAACAATGGGAGCTCGGACCAGATCAAGAAATCAGCGACAGCAGAAGCAGAAGAGGCAGAGGAGGACGGCGATGATGAGGATGAGAACAGGGAGGGAGATCCAGATTGAGAAGCCGAACACCATTATAGGAGGAAAGTAAGGATTAGGGATTTTTTTTAAAGTAAATGATCAGAGGGCAAGGTGTTAAATTCCAAGAGCCCCGCTGTCTCTCTGTGCTACTCTGTTTCTGCGTCTCTGTCTGATTAGCTCTCTTCGCTTCACTGCACATTTGGCCCACCTCAGAAACTTATCACTTAATTTTCTTGTCTTTGATAAAGAGGAAGTAGAGAAAGTATATTATATATTATTATGGAGGGTACCCCTCCATCTCTTCTTCTTTTAAAAAAGAGGGCTTCTGCGGTTAGACCCCACAGAAGGTTCTTAGGGAAGGTTCCAGGCTTGTCCGCCCAAGTCAAGACAAAAGCCCCCGAGTCGAGACATTTTCCACATTGCCCGCCCGTAAGTCGCCCAAAACGCCGAGAACCGACCGGTCAGCATGATGGGTAATTTATCTATCTCCATACAATGTCATCATCATTGATCGACAACAAAATTCAAAGAATTTGTTAAGTGTTGCCCTCGAGTGATAATGGAAGGGGTTCCTCGACGTCGCTTGAAAAAAAGCTCATAGAAAACATCCCACCCCCTTACCCCAGAGGCATTAATCCATACTCCGCCCATATGATCGCCAAGGCCAATTTGTTTGTGCATTTATCTATGGAAGTTCTTTCGTCCCCACCCTCCTCCATCTCTCTCAACCCACAGTGGTAGGCCATATTGATATTGACCCACAAACTTGGGTTCGAAATTTCCCTACATTATTTTGGTAGGTGACCTTGGTTGGAGTATGTAGGGGTTGACTGAATGACCTTTTCATATTTGTCAGGTAAACCTTTATTGATTCATCTACACCCACTTGGTACCTATCACACACTTTCTCCATAAGATATCATGCCATTCAAAAATAGACAAAACTTTCCACTTTATGCATAGAGGGCTAATATCACTATACTCTCTCTCTCTCTAGTTAGCTACTAGAAGGATTAGAAGCTTTTTCGGTAGCTCCATAGAAGTACTTCCTTTGAGATTCCTTTAAGTGGAGCCTTCTACATAGTTGAAATGACATCCTCGACCTTCATATCTAACTTTCGTTTAAGGAATGTGCTTTGTTAAAAGATAACAATTCCAAGTGCACACTTTATAACGAGAAGTAAAATATCGATATCGTATGAAGGTAAATAATCTTAATGGTCATGAGTTGTACCATCATCCTTGTCGAATCAAGTGAGAGTGTTTTTTAGGTCAGTATCACATTGAACACAATTAAACGGGGATCTTGTTTTGTTGATTCACCCATGCATATTGATATGAGCACACGTTATGGTGTATCATTAGTCGGCCACTTTGGTTATCATATTAGATTGTTTCTCCCTAGGAAATAGGGGCAAGGAAAAAGTTGGAGTTCTAATTGTTTTCTTATTGTTGGTTAGAACATCAATGTTTCCTATTTACAATAAAGAAACTCATGACTCTACATCGGGATTCTCCTTTCTCATTTTCATTGAGATTGACATGTATTAATGTAATAAAAACAATAATTAAGAATATTAACTTCCAAAGTTCTTTCTCATGGATATTCAATTAATTTCATCCCACGTGACGCTCTTTCGTCTTTTTCAATTGGAGTAAAAAGCGTAGATTCTTTTGACTAACAAGTCATATTAATTTGTATACTTTTCATTTTCAAGGATTCACCAACATCTCTCCAAAAAGGGTTGCTAACATTCAACCAAAGTCGAATGCTTGATTGAGCATTATGATCATAAAAAATATTTGACTTCGGTTAATCAATATCCTTGTGTGATATACAGTAACCATTCGGTTAAGTGCGTACTTTGAACGCAAGGAAGAAGTGCGCACTTAAGGATTTTCTGACAATTTTTAGGGTTTTTTTGAAAATTTCCCCCTCTATGCTCTAATCATACAATTCTTGATAAGAAAAGTGATGAATTTATGTGATATAATTGACCTGAAACATTTCTCGTTTCAACATACTCTCTTCCTGAGCATTGTTTCTTTCCCAATTCTTGATTACCTTTAGTTTTCTCCTTTCTGCTAGGGTTGAGGAATACATTTGTTATCTTGGATGCACTGAGATCTTGTCTTGCATTTTCTTCCTAGTGGTGACATGTTTAAGGAATTGTAGTACAGATGGAGGAGACAGGAAAAGAGAGGAGAAGAACTACGAAGAAAGCTCAGGTTGCAACTTCTACACTCTTTGAGAAAAAAGGAGATGAAACAAAAAAGGGAGGGAGGGAAAGAAAGAAAGAAAATCAGATCACCAAGAAAAGGAAATGGATAATTAGGTTAGTAGAATGTTTATTTTCTTTATCACAAACTCATAGAGAGAGACACACAAACACACAACACACGAGACTCAAACATACGCATTGACGCTACAACTAGAGTCTACCACTCCTTAATTTGTTTTCATTTTTACATTGCATTTTTTGCTTCATTTTCAACGGACCCCACCCACATGATAGACCCCACCCACCATCATGTAACAATTGTTTTTTATTTTATTTTATTTAGAAACTCCTTTTGTTATTTTTTGGGTGTCTAGAACATAGTTCAAACTTGGTTTGATGTAATTTCGTCATGAAACAAAGTAAATTTTTTGAACTGGATTTTGACCTCTATAAAATGCACACTTAATAGAATGACACACTTAAGTGGGCACGTACTTAACCGAATGGTTATTGTATGTATCTATTTAAGATTTTCACACACCCTTATAGGATTCTTCGTGTATATTGACATGAATGTCGGCAAAATGATGAATTACTATAGTACCATTAAAATGTAAGATGTGTGGTAGTGGTCTATACATTCTGAATATTTCCTAGTTTGTTTATTTTTCCTTGACGTTTATAAAACGCGACCTTAGTCTATAAGTCATATAACCTTACATGCAATGGAAACACGTATGTGAATAGTCGAAGCACTTCTTTTTATGAATACGGAAATCTTCTAAATCTACCACTTGGAATGTGAAACATTTGACATTTTGATGAGTAGTTGTTTCGTCAAGACTATGTCAAACATGAACATTTTTTATTTTTTTTCAAAAAGATACGCCTTGGTATTATAAAATCATAAGAACTACAAAAGTTGTGAAGACACATGCACAAAAGCAAAATGTCGAAGCATTGCCATTGTAGACCATGTAATTGAGACACTCCACTTTGAGCTCTATTCGACAAAATTGTCGTTTATAGGTTTTTACTTATTACATAAAAAATAATCTACGTTAAGGTTGTGGATACAAGTCTTGAGCAATGGGTAACCCGTTGCACTAATCACACAAATGTATATGTTGATGTAATCTACATTTTGGTTCCAAATTATATGACTTTAGAAATCCATTTAGTATGGATCACAACCTAAGAGTGGAAAATGACATCTAGGAACTTATAGGATATCAAACCTAGGCTCATTCAAAGGCAAAAGACATATGTTACAAATGTATTTTGTATGTTAACATGGCCTACCTAATATTCGTCTACTATTTTGAAAGCCCTAAGTTGATCTAAACCCTATGCTTCAAGGGGGGGGGGGAGGAGGGGAATATATGTGTTTGTTAATTGTAGTTGATTTAAAATTTTATTATAAACACATGGTGTTCTTACAAGGCATAGGGCTTGTAGTAGAAAACTCATAAATTAGTTGATTAACACTAATTTCTCTTTTTGGCATCCTCTTTTAATTTGATATATTCACAAATTAAAGGCTACCCACATTGTCTAATGCATGCCATGCCTTGTTTGGAGAGTGGACAAAAAAGGAATTTGAATTAAATAATATGAGGTTTTCCACTTGTGATATAAATTGGTATCAAAACAAGATAAATCACAATGAAAGACACACACAACAATGAGGGGAATGGAGTGAATACAAGATGATGAAGTTCTAAGTTTGTTACTGAAATGTAAATGTGCAATGTCATAGATGGCAACATATCACATGTCCCACAATCCTTTTACTTTCCATTATATTTCAATTTGTAACCAATGTACATCTAACTTATATGATGCATAACTTTCCCAATATGCTTTCCTTATAGTTACTTTCTTTGATACTGCAATAGTGTTGCAAATCGCGTTTATTTTTGTCTTTTTGTTATTGTTGTAGCATCTTAGTCACGAGGAAACTTGACCATTAGCTTCGCAAATGTGTCCAACCATTTTTGTGTCGATTATTAAATGATTCTTTCATGCTAAGTAGTTTGTATAAACCCAATCTTACTTGTGTTGTAAGAGATTTACTTGGTGAGATTTTATAATTGTCTACTGTAACAAGGCTTACATATGGGTTTACATTGTTAAGTATGAAAATGCTTACTATTCTTAAGTACCTTTCAAAGGAGAACCTATTCCATGGGACAATTGGATGTTAGTGGCCTAATTTTTGACTACAGTTATGGGCCTATGACTTAGTAATGATAGTTTGGACTTGACGGACCACACTTATTTTGGAGCCTTCAAGTGAGCTCTTTGCGGCATGTTGTTAATGTCTTAAATAACGTTAAGCAAAATTAAAGAGGGAAATAACGAAGAAAGGACAACAATCCACCTGACCACCCCCCTAGCGAAGGTAAGAGACGGATCCAAGTCGAAGAATTGATATTGGAACAAATACACTATGTAAAGTGAGAAAGCATGTCCCATATTGTCTAGTTCGAAGAATTTTGTTTATTTTTGAGGTATACGGGTGGCTATTGTCATGTAATATTCTTCTCTCTTCTTGATAATCTGAGAAAGCTCATCTAGACCCACTTGAGGGAGCATTGATAAAGAGGTGCTTGAGCCATGATGGTTTTTACATTGGGACTTGGGATAATCCATGGTGCTTTAAAAGCTCCACATTATGCTCAAGCATGCAATTAAGAATGAGGACAAGTTACCTCAAAATGCGTAATGCAAAAATGGGCTTATATGGTTTACAATTGAGACTTCGGATAATCCATGGTGCTTTAAAAGCTCTATGTTATGCTCAAGCATGCAATTATGAATTAGGACAAGCCTATTAGCATAGTCATCGGGGAAAGTTGCCTCAAAATGCATAATGCAAAAATGGGTTTTAGTCATTGGATAGGTCTTGGAAGGTTAATCATTGGTGGGGTGATGATGATATGGCTAGTTTATGTCAACATCAAAGCACTTCCTGGTTGTGCCCCCCCGTTAGTTCTGTTGGTACCAAACCACATTTCTTCCCATGGTTCTCTATTTCATTCTTTTGTTATGACCAATCATATGAAGGTGTTATCGAGTCAATTCACATCTTCATAAACAGCCTTGTCAAATCAACTCAAAATGTCATCGAATCATTGGTAGATTGACATCATTAGGTGCAAACCTGATATTGATCTACAAAAAAACAAATAGTTGGCACACAAAAGGAGCATTGCAAATATTGATTCGAGATACAAAGCTTTTTATGCAATGGTAAAAGTTTAGGACTTCTTTCTAAACTCTATATCCCATGTTGTAAACTACCCAAAAATATGGATCTTGGCTGCTCTTTTCAGTATGTCAGAAGTCCTTTAGAGCATGGACATCTACATGTGCAAAAGTATTGAAATAGCTAAATTTCTGAGTTTCTGTACATATGTTTTGTACATGACATCACTTACGCATGCCTACCGTTATTACTCTTAAACCCTTAACCTAAGTCCTTGTAATTGAGAAGAAATTATAGTAATTTAATAGAAAAGAAAAAACAGTGTAAAATGGCGACTATTACATTTGTAATATGAAGCATTTTTCTTGGCACAATAATCAGGAGTTTATTCTCCAATGAAATAATGTCAAAAAGCATGAATTTCCAAAATCATGGTTAATATCAGTTGAAAAACAAATACTCAAACAGCTACTTTGGAGGTATCCACTTCTCATAAACATTTGCTTTTCCTTTACTCTTTGTAACCCTGTAATCAAATTGCAACGCCCATGCGAGTTTACATGGTGCAAATTCAGTTATATCCAAAAGTAAAAGTTAAAACTGAGAAAAAAAGCATATTAATAATAAAGTAAAAAAATGCCTCACTACATACATGTCCTCGTCCTGTGGTTGGATGGTGCTTTCATCAGACGTATGTTTTGTGTTCAAACTGTTACCAAGCGAAGAAAATGATTCAATAAAGAGTACACCATGGAAACCATGATGCATATGAGAATTAAGAATATCCTTGCAATTTTTGCATCAAAAGAGAAACAACAATGTTTAGGCTTCTTTTTTTCATCTTAGGGCTATACTATATTGGTGAGCCAACTAACTAACATATGCACCAATGTTCAAATCTCACTGTATGCACTGTGGAATGTAGGGGTTGAGCATATGACCTTGTCTCCACCGGAAAACTTAAACTAAGTTACAACTGTCTAGGTTTTGGACATATTTCTATACCAATCTTTAATCCACATTCTAAATACGAAAATCTACTTACTTTGATTGGTACTAATGAGAAAATATGTAAAGTAGTTGGAAAAAAAAAGATTGTAATGAAAAGACAATTATTTGACCTGTCGGTTTGCTCGATGAATGCAGGTGCACCAGTTATTCCATCAACAATAAAATTTCCTTCCCCTGACATAAACTCATTCTAACTTAGTTTGTCCATAGAATTATGTTTATGGCTAGCTATTATTAAGTTGAGAGGGAGATTCCGATAATACCTCCATCAAATTTGTCACCTTCCAATGCGGCAACCTGTTTGATAAAACTATTCATATCTGGTGGCCTCAGTTCATCTATAAAAACATAGAGCATCTGAATTCTTCTCAGAAAACAACAAATTTTCTACTCTTAATACAAGTCATCAAAAGAATAAATATTTTCTTCAAAGAGTAGTTCCGTCTATAGATTTGTGTATTTTGTATCCTTCTTGTTAAACCTTTTTCAAACAATGTTTTACACAAGCAAATAACATATATTTCCAGAAGTATTTAATAACACAATGACCTTCACCAACCATTAAGAGCATCTTGTTGAAGACTCCTTGATCTGAATCTCCTTTTCACTTCTTCTTTTTGAACCACTTTAAATTTCAAAAAGCTAGATTTGTGAGAAATCCTTCTTTCTTTATGAATCCCAATAGAAAATGAAATTAGATAAATAAATAACACAAAATTGAATTACTACACTGATGAAAGAAAAACATTATACTAGAAGCAAATACACTAATGCACTTCATTCTGTGATAGAATGGGGTTCCAGCACAGATTTAACTTCCCTTTATTTGCAAATTTTCAATGAATTGGACACATAATACTATTCTATTCAATCTAAAAATACCACCTTCTGAATGCAAATAATCTATAAAACAAAAGAGCATTTAAAAATCAACCAATGCTAACGATGATCATGCATGGTTTATTTTGTAGAAAGGACAAAAAAGTATCCTTCATTTGACTTTATTAACTTTTATTTCAAGTCAAAATCCTTAAAGTTTTAGTTGAGCATGCAAGTGCCGAGACAGTATTGCAATGGATGAGCCCCCATGAAGCTTTTCCCTCATGAAATTAAAAGATCTACTATATCCATTGCAATTGTAATTTGGTAACCAACTAACACAAACATACATACATATACATATGTCATCTTTTTCTGACCTGAAAATTAAAAGTGCAAAAAGATGGTGAATACTTGCGACATTCATTTTGACGAACTTGCGGTGGGCTTCCAATGCAACAATCTCCTGAAAAGTGGGAGGAAATATATCAGTACTTATCCAACCAAAAAGTTTCGTGAAAATGTAACCATATATATATAAATAAGGGTATCAAAAACGCTATACATGTACAACAAGAAAGGAAAATAACATAGAAACAGCAGCACTTCTAACTAACCTCTGGAGTGGGAACTTCCTTTCTCCTTCCTGTCAACCAACTATACCACTCAACTGTAAAATCCAGTAAGAATGATTCTTTCATTCATACGTTTTTTAAAAATGTTAAAATAAAGCTACTCTCACACATATTTCCATGATTTAATGCATTCTTAGGAGATTTAATTCTCTCCCAAAGTACTGAGTTTCTAGAACACTTGAATGTTCATGCGTATTAAGGACTTTAATAGAATTAACCAGACTTCTTTTCTTTTCTTTTGCATTAAACTAAATACTTCTGTTTTGTTTATTTGTTTGTTTTTTATCCTCAATTTACATATCTATATTCCAATAAATTTAGTAGGTCATTTATCTCTGCAGTTAAATTGCCAAAAACTTGGGTTTTAAGGCGAATTAAGGATTTTAAGAATATTGACCAACCAAATTCTCTACTTTTTTCGGGTCTGGAATAAAAAGGTTCTATTTTATATTTCCGTTCTATAGTCTAATTTTGTGTTTCTTAGCAGGTCTATTCTCATAAAAGCACCTCAATGTCTTTTATCTTAGTTTTTAACTTGGATATGCATGAGCCATCATGACCAGCCAAATTTTGCTCTCTCTATTTTTTTTCAATGTTGAGAAGCTATACTGTCCATTTTTTTAAATTCAAACTTCCTGTTTTGTGTATACTAATTTAAGTGACATTAGGCTCCAAATACACATACTATTTTACTTCATATTAATTGTCTTTTTTTTTGTGATGTGTTCTCTCATAGAATGAGATGAAAATAGAAACCAAATATAACCTGGAAGATTATTTGGATCAGGGTTGCTCTTATACTCCACCCATCTTCTCTCTTTAACTGAAACAAGAAAAACTTCATTGTCACACAACCAACCTAGATTTGCATAGCGAAGAACAGAGAAACTCCGTAATGAATTTGACTGTGCGTAGACAATACAATTTACCTAAACCGTCAGATCTGATTGATTGGCGATAGAATACATTTCCTGTTTTATCTCGACCCACGATCTCCTTTGAGCGAACTAATGACCAGAGCTTGGCCAGAAGCCCTGCCATAGCTTACCTAGGCGTGATTAGATGCGGAAAAGAGGTTTCGAGCTCACGACCTCGTGGTCCCTAAGAAGTTTGTAAATATATTTACTTTGTATAGGCTTGTCATATTCATTGAGTATTTTGACACGTTTTATGTAAACGGTTCGGTGGTTCGGTTCGGTTTAGGCTTCAGCTTCCTTAACCGGTTTGAGCTCGTTTTGGGATGGGACCAAGCCAAACCAAACCAATTATGGCTTAATCAACTTGGCTAAACTGGTTCGTAAATTGGTTTAAGCTAAATCGGGTTGGAAAACGGGTTAGCCTTGACCGATTTAGGAATATGTTCGGTTCAAGTTTGGAAACCCCCCAAACCGGTTAAGGCTTAACCATTAAGCCAAAACCAAACCATTCCCGATTCCTACAAGTATCACCACTTCGTGACCAATGTTGTATGATGACACCTCATCATGGGACACAAAACTTGTATTAGAGGAACGCCTCAATTTGCCCGAATCAAACAAACAACAAAAGCTTTGTACATGCCCCTTAAAGGATCATCACACAAAGCTCGTGTGGACTCTAGCAACTATTGCAATATCAACTTTTGTGCCCCAAATTGCCCAATCATCCAACCAAAAACAAGCATGTCAGAACATGCCACTTTGTGCATCAAATCAAAGAAGAGTGATAGAAGAAGAAGATTAATCGACTTGAGCTTATGCCCTCTTTTATGAGGTCATTGTAATTATCATGATGAAATTCCAAAGTTTGCAAATCAATGAACTTACATAAGAGGGGCCAAGGCAAAAGCTCAGGTTAATTAAGCTCTTGCAATTCATCATTGTAGTACACATGGATCTCATCGGCGTTACACATGATGAATATGTATTAGGTGGTCGAATTACCATTTGTTTTGTAGTTCCACTTCATCTAGTTAGGGACGAAATAACCCAATATTTACAAGCTTGACAAAGCATAAACTTTGTGGCACTTGAAATTCTATTATGTGCAATGTCAAGTGACATGAACTTTTATTTCCCACTTAGGGATTATGAACTCGTAGAGGGGTGGGGATGAAAAGTCGGCCCCTTCCTCGCGCACCATTACCACGACTAAATTGGCTAAAAGGAGAAATATTCACATTGCACAAATGATAATTTGTTCTATTATTCAGAAGGTTTGAATTATCGATAATTTAATTCTAAAGTGCACATTTCTACAACTTATTTAACAATCTTTACCCAAAGTTGCCACCTAAGACACGTAACTTGAAACAACCTAAACTTTGAGACTATCGTAGTTTATTTCAAAATTTTCAGTCTTTTGGTAGCAATCGAAAAGCATAGTTGTAAGTAATGTGCAAATATGGTGATTTTACATTGGTCTCGTATGAGCGGCCTTCTCTTTTTCCATGAGTGACTCATTGGCGTGTTCCCTTGAGATCTCCAATCAAGCATCGGTGACCATTTGAGCATTTTGGTTGAATGTTAGTCTTTGATGTAATATTGTGGTTCTCTCTCTCTCTCTCTCTCTCTCACTCTCTCTCTCTCTCACACACACACGCACACACACACACATTCATTTTCCTTTTCCATTAATATACTATCAAACTTCGTGTTGACCAACATTGCCAAGATGCATCAACTTTTGTATTTGGGAACAACTAGGTTTGATTGTTAGCAAATCATCCTTGTAATAACAACTGTGAGAATTAAGTTGTGAGGCTTATCAATCCATTAATGGAGATGTTGATGCTACTTTACATTTGCAACCTCCATTGTCATTTTGTTTCATCCGATGATCCATATCTCTCTATTGGGACCCTACACAATGAGATCCTTTATTGTTCCATATAGTTAAGAAATTGGACAGGGATGGTATGACGACTATTATTGGTATTATACAAATTGGTACGATATACAATTAGCATGCAAACACAAAAGGTAGCTGGATGAAGCAAGGTTCGAGGTCACAACTTTCTAGTTGCAAGACCTAAACCCTTGTCGTGTGAACTATTGATACTTTTATAAGATAACTTTTACATTTCATTTTTTGAAAGCATCCAAAAAAATGCGACACCTAGTGTAATCTCATAATTTGGAGTGATTTAATCATACTTGTTTCTCGAGATGTGAAAACTCATATCTAAATGTAACACGTAACATGTGAGACAATGAAATCACGAGGCTAAGTTACATGTTAACATCACTTACTTCATATACGCATTACATCGTTTACTTTATATTTCAAATTTCATTTCCGAAGCATTGCTTGCAAAATCTGTAAAGTCAACATTAACGACACGTGAAAAAGAGAGGTTCACCGAGAGCACGATGAAATAGTGCATCCATGAGAGGATCAAATCAAATTAAAATTGCAAGAAGAGTGTGTGCAGGTGTGAGTATTTTCGGGTCTCCACCCAACATTGGTTTCCACAGGGGAAGGAAGAGTTGAGAAACGGACAGTTGTTGATACATGAGCAAATATCATTGTAAGCATATATAATTATCCCACATGCAAGGGGCCCCAATATGTTTGGCTATAAATATGAGCTTTCAGCATTAGGTCTCTTCATCGGGATGGCGTGGGTTGAGCACAGAGCGAACTATTCTTTCGCCTTTTACTAAAGAATACCGTGTGCTCCTCCTACCTCAAACGCCCTAACCCTAATTTTTGGGAGGGGAGGCTCTACTACTGAGCTTCCCCATTACAAATGCTCCTAGAAATAAAAGCTAAATTGACTTTAGCATAATAACTTTGTATGCGAACAGAGTTGGTTACCCTCCGAAGTTGAAAGGAGTGCTACCTTGAACCCCTAGCCTAATTATTGGAGATTGCTATCCTTTATGGACGAAAGATTGTTGGTAATATTAACGAATATAGAGCAAATATATGCCATGCCATGCCCAATATATCAAATTTGTTATAGAATAAATGTAATGTTTTGGTCATGTCCGAAAGTGGTGGATGTGATTTAAGGAGTTCTTGGTACACATAGATGTGGTAGATCCAAACTTGATTCACAAGAAGCAAAACGCGCTTAAGGAAGGAAAGATTGTTAGCGTGTTTAACGAACATAGACGAAAGGCTAAATAGTTATAACTTATATCCATGCCATGGCCAATGTATCAAATTTGTTATAGAAGAAATGTAATATTTTGGGCATTTCCAAAAATGGTGGATGTGATTAAGGAGTTCTGCATACATAGGTATGACTTGGGTGTTAAATGTATGTTGTAGATCCAAACTTGATTGAAAATAAGCAAACGCTCACAATTTGAGTTGAAAATGTCTTGCATGTAGATATTTTCTTAGAATGTGTTTGATTTAGAAATACACACGTACTTAACAATTATAAGTTATATGCAAGTGTAAATGAAGTTGCACACCATGATAGGTTAAAGGTTTGGAAGTAACAAATCTCGAATAATGAATTCATGTATGAATACGATTAAAACTTCTTCAATTGTTCAAATACATTAAGAACGTTGTACGTTGGGATGTAATAATGCATGTCACAGAGATACTTTTTTGATCAAAGGTCAAAACAATGAGACTACTTTGTGAGAAGAGCACGAGAACATTGGGTAATTTTTTTGGATGTTTTGTCATGGGATCTAAAAATGGTAATGTAGCAAAACTAGATTTTGACCAAGAGGTGTACTTAACAACATATAGTTGCATATTCACAAGGGGGAAAAACCTAGCTTGGGTAATTGTTAAAAGGAACCACAACAACTTTGTGGATTTGTAACTAGCAAATATCTCTTCCGGACGAAGTAACAATAATTGCAAATATCTCAAATTGATGAGTATAGGGATATCTTGTCAAACGCATGTGGACAACTTTGTTCAACTAGAGGTTTGTCTCTCTCCTCTTAAAGGAGGGTATATTTAAAAGTAAAAGTGAGACTTACACACTCTAGACAATGCAATTAGTTAATTTCTCGGTGTCCTTATAGCACATTGTTAGGTACATATTACAATACAAACACAAAACTATCGTCTATGTGTTCTTTTTGCATTTGAATGAGCATAAGGTTAAGAGTTTCAATTGCATGTTTAGTAACACATTGTAGCTTCTCTCTCCCTCACTCACATCATCATCCCCCACACTCAATCATGGTGCAAGAGGAAGAAGAGCCCCACCATTTCAATCGTGCATCTACATAAACAAACAAAAGATTGGCTAATGCAAATGTGTATCGTATCATATAATATACGCAACGAAAAGGCAATTCTAAAGAACCCTAGGGACACAGAGGAAGTGACATGAGTCATGCAGGACATGGCATTCATTGGTGGTGTGATGAAGAAATAGGCAACAAACTGTACTGTTGCCCATAGACCGTGGGAGAGAGAGAGAGAGCTCATGTTTGTTCATATCCCACATACAAAAGGAAACTTCCCGTGCTCTATATAAACCGATTTGGACACAGTCTTCCAATCCATTGGGATGGCGTGGGTTGAGCACAGAGCGAACTATTCTTTCGCCTTTTACTAAAGAATACCGTGTGCTCCTCCTACCTCAAACGCCCTAACCCTAATTTTTGGGAAGGGAGGCTCTACTACTGAGCTTCCCTATTACAATTTTTCTTAATTTGAAAAACTTCAAAGGTTTGTTGGTCGTGTTGTACTTATTGATGAGTTGGGTGTAATTGAAACGGCTGGAATTGTTTTTGTTATGCACCGCTTCCCTAGCCCCATTGATAGTATTGGATTTCTGTATTCCTAAATTATGCCTGCCAGTACATATTGCATTTACAGATCATGCAGATCCAATCCATGGCGGGGGATTTGCAGTGATGTCTTAGATCTTAGCTGCTCTTTGGTTTCAAATTTGTCGAATTATGCCTACCAATTACATATATAGATCATGCAGATCCAATCCATGGAGGGGGATTAGCAAAGATGTCTTAGATTTTAGCTGGTCATTGGTTTCAAATTTGTCCAATTATGCGTACCAATTACATATTTAGATCATGCAGATCCAATCCATGGAGGGGGATGACCGCATATTTCTTAGGTTTTTTTTGGTTGATGCTTGATTTGAATTTTGTGCATTTAGTTTTCACAGATTTGTCATGATGACGAGAAGAAGTTGGGAGGAGGAAATGCTCAAGGACAGATATGTAACACATGCGTATCTTTGCTAAGAGGAAAATGAGAGTAGAAATATGTGAAAAGTAGTGCCATGTTGTTAAATTGAAGGGTACAAAACTCAGAAGCTGAAGTGGATTTGGGTCATACTTATAGAAATCTTCAAGAAATTTGTTAGAACAAATTCTCAAGGAGAAATTAAAGAGTAACATTGAAGAAATTATTATCTCACCATTTATATAAGAATCTTCGAGAATCTGACTAACATTGAAGAAAGTATTATGTAGCCATTTAGATAAGAATATACTAGAATCTCTGGCTGATACAAGAGAGAGAAGAACTAGTATGAATTAAAGTTGTGGGTTGGCTCTGCTGTGAAATTGGACGAAAGTATTGGATGAGGATTGAATGTGAAGGTTGTGGGCGCGATGCTTGGCACATGAAATTGGACGAGAGTGTAGAAAGAAAACGCGTTGTTAACGGCTTGAGCGCTTGATGTGTGAAATTGGATGAGAATGTGACGTGAGACTTGTTTGTGGGCACTGGATGTGTGAATGTGGACAATAACATGGAAAGAGTACCATATGTGAAAGTTTTGGAACTAAATGTGGAGATGGGACGAGGCTTAGGTGAAGCAATATTATATATAGAGAGAGATATAGAAGAATGATTAGAGGTGACATACATAATTTTAAACATAAAACATATCCATCAACATCTTCTTGACACTCTCATTAGACCGTTTCATTTGTGGGCTTATGAATGTCACATTATTCATGCTTGAGTTGTTTAGTATTTCTCACTTAAGACCTTCAAATGCACGTGGTCTACCCATCACTCATTGTAATGGATCATGAAATATGTGGGCGAAAAATTGGGGTGCAAGAATGTGGCTCCACAAACAAAGGCATGGCATAACACAAGAAAAGACCTCATTAGTAACTATTCCATATTGAAATGCAATCAAACTCAATGTTGTTGAAGCAGGCAAGGCACGGAGAATGGCTTTTTTGATAATGTTGAGTATGCACCATTAGATAGCGAGAGGATCGAATCTTGCCTGCAGGGAAGAAGAGTGGCTTCAAGGTTAACGTACAAGAAGAGTGGATTCAAGGTCAACATACAAGAAACCTTAGAAAATCTTGTTCATGCTTAAATGACATGAAAATAAAATCATATTTACTTGTAATTTTATAGGTAGAATAACCACGAGGAGAAATTTCTTCTTTGGACGTGATATATTGTGAGTCGTTCTGCACCATGTTTTAAAGTTTAAACCACTCTATCTGATGTCTCTATCCACATCTTGTGATATACAAAAAATGGGTGGATCGATACGAAATGTAGATAGCTGCTACTTCCATATCCCACATACAAAGGACAACTGAGATTGGCCTATAAATAAGAATTTTCAAAGCTATTTTCTTTCATCGGGATGGCGTGGGTTGAGCACATAGCGAACTATTCTTTCGCCTTTTACTAAAGAATACCGTGTGCTCCTCCAACCTCAAACGCCCTAACCCTAATTTTTGATAGGGAAGGCTCTATTACTGAGCTTCCCTCTTATAAACTGTTGTTATTCCAAATAGAGGAGAGTTTCAGGTTTTCTTTACTTTCGTGTTTTATTTTGCGAGGCTTATCTAATTATCTGGATTACTGGTGGTCGAATTCGTGTGATTGATTTTGAAACATTAGTAAAGTTTGGGATCGATCGTATAACTCGTCTATATGTATATCGTTTATTTGTCTTCTGTCTATATATTGTGCTTACTTGTATCGATTCACTTGGTTAATGGAGCTTGTCCCAGATTGAAAACTTTGTTGCGGATAGCACACATTAGTGGAAGGTTCCAGAAGTTTAACTGATGCTAAAATATTTGGTTGATATAAACAAAGGGTCCTCGGGATGTTGCCGATGTTGTTTCGACAAATTAGTGAAGATTGTAGCCTAAAGGTTTCATCTCAAATTTGTGAGGTAATTGAGCTTTCTTGAGGTTTCGCTTGTTGGTAGCTAAGAGCTCTAGTATGATATTTAGGCCGACGAACTGCAATAAGATGAATGATGTATTGTTAGAATCAATTTCCATAGAGAGGGAGTGAGTTTTCGATGTTGGATATGTAGAGTTTATAAGGTTCACATATGTGCAAGTGACCAAGGTTTGTAGGTATCTTTTTGATAGTAGGCGGAACTCGAAACAATCCTTGGAGTTGTTACTTGGTACACCTATCAACATATGTGGTAACAATCCATGGCTTGTTTGAGTAGTATAATGTTCAATGTGATGCATCTAAGAGTGTCATTTTGGATGTTGAGACCAAACCTAACGGCCCGTTTATGAGCTTTCATGACCTCATTTAAGCTTTCTCATTCATGAACGACGACTATCTTAATGAGGAAGGTGTAGAGTAGTATTATGTAGTTGAGGGGCTTGAAATGGATCATCAAATTGTTCTCACCTATTTAGAATCAGAATTGCACATTGACCTTGTTAGAGTTTGCATGAGCATTATACTAGATCAGGAAGCAAAAAGTAAATGCGATAAATTATTTAGAAGATGTGGAGAACCCTCTAAGATGGATAAAAAACCATGGAACCAAGTCAAGTAAACTATGCACTATTAATAAATAAAAGGTGCAAGAATGTCTCACTCTAGATAAACTAGAGTGGTACACGAAGCATGAGTAAATCTAACTCTAAACACTGAACCCAACAAAGTAAAATATTGCCAAAAACTGATTGCACACAACAAGTGGTTGATTCAATGATGCCTAAGGCAATCATGGAGGAAGCAAGGAGTTTTCAATTCCGCTCTCAGGGATTCTTTGCATAGCTATTGATTTTTCTATTCCTGTTTTGCCCCTCGTCTGACTTGCAAAATGTGAGTATGCATTCATATATTAGGTGATTTGTTCACACTCTAAAACAAGAAACATAAACAACTGGTTTGTGGTCCATTCACACACATAAAAGCAGGTGGCTAGACATACGCACAAGCATGATGCTATAATGTTCTATTTTCCAATGTCCTCGTTAAAGGCATACCATTAAAGCTTGTGGAGCCATTAGAGTTGGTTAATAACGTGTGCTGGTTCCCATATATTCAAGTAGATGACGTCTAAAACTCCACCTCTTGATTTCACAGAGAATAATGAAGTTAACAATGCACGAATGGGCAACTCGATAGAGAGCATGATGAAATAGTATTGAAGACAATGATGCCTCCATAATATTGTCAATTTAACACACGAAGTTGGTTAAGTGTTGATATTGTCCATTGGCCAACAATACCCATTGAGGATAAGGATTGGAAGTGTAGTATGGCATGATGAAATAGTATTAAAGACAATGATGCCTCCATAATATTGTCAATTTAACACACGAAGTTGGTTAAGTGTTGATATTGTCCATTGGCCAACAATACCCATTGAGGATAAGGATTGGAAGTGTAGTATGGCATGATGAAATAGTATTAAAGACAATGATGCCTCCATAATATTGTCAATTTAACACACGAAGTTGGTTAAGTGTTGATATTGTCCATTGGCCAACAATACCCATTGAGGATAAGGATTGGAAGTGTAGTATGGCATGATGATGGATGAAAAAAGAGTTGAGTTGAATGATGAGTGAGTGAATACTTGTATATCCCATATACTATTGCAAGAGAGAGTGGGCTATAAAGATGAATACAAAGGTAGAATTTAGATCATTGGGATGGCATGGGTCGAGCAGAAAGCGCACTATTCTTTCGCCTTTTACTAAAGAATACCGTGTGCTCCTCCTACCTCAAACGCCCTGACCCTAATTTTGGTGAAGGGAGACTCTCGTTTGAACTTCCCTTGATAAGTTAATGTTAATAAGAAGAAAACCAGAATACTGTTGTTGTATATAACAAGCTTGTCATAGTTTTCAATTATATTGTTTGTTTGATATTAGTATGTTATTGAGATATTACTTATGCCTTTTGAGAATTTAGATTATTAGTATTGTATATAACAAGGTGGTTATAGTGTTCCATCATGTTGTTTGTTTGGCAAAAATAAGTTTTAGTGGTATTAGAATACATCCCAATTGGTCAATGATAGATATAACAACATTTGTGTAGGATAATGCAATGGATGTAAAAGGTGTTTTAATATTTGGTTGTCATACAATAAGCATATAAAACAATGTTTGTTAATATTATGAACATGAGAATTACATTGTAGAATACATCCCAATCTCAATGGTCATTGTCAAAGATAGACACAACAACATTCGTGTAGGATAATGCAATGGTTGTAACAAGTACTTTCATATTTGGTTGTTATATATTTGTTTTTGTTTTGGAAATGTGAGTGGATGTTACTTTGTTGCTAGCATAGATGTAATGCTTAGATTCTTGATTTGTTCTTGGTGCAAGTTGGATGACCTGAAACATAAGTAGATAGATGTTCATAAACCAGGCGTGTGAGTATGTATACTCTTTTCGTCTTCAAATACCCGAGATGTATTTTCCTCAATTCTAGGGTACATATCGTTGTGATTTATTGCCCCAAAAATAGTTTACATTTGGGTTATGACATGCAATTACATGGATGGTTGGTTAATAATCTTGGCTACATATGGAGGGCCATGTTGTGCGATGCATGTCTACTTTGCCATCTTGGTATGTTATGGCAAGTACACGTCACACATATTATAGGAAGTATAGACATGCATTTTCGATGGGGATAAAACTTGTCTTTGGAAGTAAGAACTCAAGTTCGAATATTGATAAAACCTTCATATATTGAAGATTAAAGATTTTTTCCCAAAAGAATGATGATGTGAAAACATCATGTATCGAACAGGTTTCGAATTCTCTACAACATACTTGTGAAAGTCATGTTGTCTTGAGATTGGGTCATGGACCTTTATAATTTTTATAACATGCTCTCCGTTTTTATATGACGATCCAATCTATCTATTATGTTATTTGAAGAGGTTGTGTTGTGGTCTATGTAATAAATGCATCAATTGGGAAGTATGACCAAATTATAGAAAGTTGAATTGCTTCTTGTGGAGATTATGCATTCTAGATGTTGTCGATGGTCTTCAATTATGATTTAGTCAATCCCAACGCCAAACTTCAAATGCTCCTCTAGTCTAATCTTAAACAATACCTTCTATAGGGAAACATGTGTCATCCTCATTATCTTGACCAAATTTCTAGGATGCCCCACTTTTGGCAGTTGGGAATGGTTGGGATTTACTACCCACATCTATAATTTAATAATGTTGAGTACTCATTGGTTATCGAGAGGATGAAATGTCATTTGTAAGCAGAGAAATTCTATAGACAAATGTGATTTCTAGTTTCAACTTAGGGGGATCATAATGCATTCAATTTTCTTTGTATTCGTATATGCATGAGGATAAAGTTTTCCTTCAAAGATACATCGTTATAAATCATCTAGCTTCTAATAACACAGAAGAGAATTGAAGCTAAGAACAAGTGTATAGGAAATGTAGACCAAAGAAGACGATGCAATAGTGGAATCAATTGTGCATTCATGACACCGTCAATTAATGTCCACGAAGAAGATGTTATTTTAGTGTGTTGAGTATAGTTGGGTGTCCAAGAAAGGAAGGACAAGAGTAGAGCAGTTGTTACACACATTAGTGAATCAATCAGTGCATATGACAGTCCCACATACAAAGGACAACTGAGATTGGCCTATAAATACGAGTTTTCAATGGTAGGTCATCCATTGGGATGGCGTGGGTTGAGCACAGAGCGAACTATTCTTTCGCCTTTTACTAAAGAATACCGTGTGCTCCTCCTACCTCAAACGCCCTAACCCTAATTTTTGGGAACGGAGGCTCTAATGTTGAGCTTCCCCTTGTAACCATCTCTTAGACTTTAAACTGCAAATAATAATAAACGGCTTTATGCCCATTGATTGATGCTGATTAATGATTCTACTTGTATATTTAGTAAGTGAATGAAACCTAAATTATATGGTGTATAATGTTATAATAAGAAGATTCTTTTATAGTTTAACAATGGATGAAACAAGATCATCATCAGTTGGCTTGGGAACGAGTTGAAGTTTACTTTGTTGATCCAAGTTATATGTAGATGTGGTGCAATGTTTACCTTTTCGCTGATTTTCTTGATTTGTTTTGTTGACCCAAGTCGGATGGCATGCAAAATAATAAGATGTGCTTATAGGCAATAGATTGATGTTACAAAGTCAATTGTTTTTGCCAAGCATAGACTATGTGCAATTGTGTCATTTCACATTTACACATCTTTTTGATGGATGAAGGACCAATAATTTATGACATTGCAAACTGGATGTCATGAACTGTGTGTTTGTGTGAGAAGTTGTTGTCATAGTCCCAACCTTTTATGCACATTTGAGAATGTAATGATGATGAGGTAGATTGTATTGCAATATCTGGTTATTTTGTGAGCTACAACTGTTAACATATTGTGTCTGTGCTATGAAGTCGGTGACCGGAAGTCACCGACTTCATAGTCCCAACCTTTTATGCGCATTTGAGAATGTAACGATGATGAGGTAGATTGTATTGCAATATCAGGTTATTTTGTGAGCTACAACAGTTAACTTATTGTGTTTGTGCTATGAAGTCGGTGACCGGACGTCATGAACGGTGTGTTTGTGTGAAATTGTTTTCATAGTCCCAACCTTTTATGCACATTTGAGGATGTAACGATGAGGAGGTAGATTGTATTGCAATATCTACTTATTTTGTGAGCTACAACTGTTAACATATTGTGTCGGTGCTATGATGTCGGTGATGATGTTTGAGGGGGGGAACCAACGATACACCCATGCTTGGTATACATTCCTCAAATACAACAACATTGTGGAGAATCAATTCCCACGACCTTCGCCACTTATGATGGGTTAAGATGAGATCAATATTTTTTTGATAGCAAATTTTGTTTGAGCAATCACTAAAGAAACTATTGATCACCCCATTCACTTTTCATCATTCACGTCCCCCATTCTATTGGTTTCCTTTTGGTTGGGTTTACCCAATTATTTGGTGTCAGAATTAGTTGAAATATATTCTCTTGTTGCTTCATAAATCCATCCGCACCCAATCTTCCCAAAGATAATCTCTCTTTTCTATTTATCTCTCTTGGAATCCACTTTATTTTAACTTAGTGACAAATGGTAGCAAAAATGAAAATTGGGATTTTGAAGGACAATTAACCACATCAATTCACTAGATCACAAATTTCCCGACTTATTATGTAGATGTAAGAGGAGTTTGAATTAGTTTTATTCTTGCTTTACCAGGAAACCAAGGTTATGTCTAGGGTGAGATTGTTGGTAAGACCTTGGCTTTCAATATAAAATATTTTAGAATTGCTTTAGTTCTTTTTCTTTAAGCGATATGTGTATTAATTGTGGGAAACCTCAATGTGAAGAAATAGACCAATAAATCAAAATGATATCTTCAACAATGTGTTTGGAAACCTAGGTCAAAGATTGCCTTTGAATTGATGGATATAAGTTCTTGTTAATGAAAATGCCCATAGCAAGTGAATCATTTATCCCAATCCTCCATGACATCTAAACAACAATGACTAATTTTCCTTTTCTCAAGGTGAGAATTGAGATCATATGGGAAGTATATCCAATAAACAATGTCACAAGAACACTTCTCGTTTCAAGGGGTACACCAGATTTCCAAAGTTTAAAAGTCTTTCCTTCCATTGTACCTCAAATCAAGTAACTTGCTAGAGAAGTGGCCTATAGATATTATGACCCAATAGGATTTTCATCTAGACACATATGGTACCTCTCTTTAATTGCAAATCACGAAATCTATTAAATGCTACTAGTAGTAGCAACATATTTGTTGAACTAATGTGGTAGCAACATAATTTTCCTCACCAACATGTGAGATTTCATATCATGTAAATTTAATCCATCAAAATTTCTAGGTCTATAAGAGCACAGAAATTGATCCAAAATTTCAAAAATGATTGTTTGCAATATATCCTTTAGTAAATCAATAAGAGAGAAATGATGTGAGGTTATCCATCAATATTAATTGGACCACACATAAGCCGGCATGCAATGGATAGATTGCTAATAGATATCTTCCAAACGTTCAACTTTTGTCTTACTCCAAAACTCATCTCACTCTTTTTTCACCTATCATATTCTAACCAACGGGATACCCAAGAGACCTTATCAATCTCATTTAGGATATTTATATGGCCTAGCCATTCACATGCATGCCAATTACATAAACATAAGGTTTGGAGTTTTGACTTAGAGAAGTTCACATGCAACCCAATAGCGAAACCATACAACTCAAGAGCATCCATTAGTGTTTGCATATCTTGGGGATCATTGTATACATAAAATATGCGTCATCTGCATATGCAAGAGCCACAAAGTCCCTTGGATTGGGTAGTTGAAGCCCAGGGTATTCACTAAATGTACATTATTATATGTATATAATAAGAAATGGATGAGTGGTGATGGTCTCAGAGTAATTTGTTACCAAGACAACCTTGTCTACACAAATTAAACAATATCCACGCATTAGCGATTTCTTCATCCAATATGCATGCGATAGAACTATTTTTATACAAGTAATAAATAACTTCTGATACTTTAGCGCCAAAACCCATACAATGCATTGTAGATTGCACAAAACTCCACAGTATTGTATCAAATACTTTCTCAATATGCATTTACATCATCACAACATCTTCATTGGTTTGTTTTGTAGTTTAGTTTAAGAAGTTTGGTCTAAATGCTTGGGTTATCTAAGGTAATAAATATGCCTTTTAAAAAATAAGTATTTGTATTTCAAAGGATGCAAAAACGATTTATATTATGGGTTGGTTGAGATGCGTGTTGGGTCAACGTGAGGAGCAGTTAGTGCACATCTTAATCTTCGTTAGAGTTATTCCTCACCAAGGTTTTGTGTGAGACTAGAATGTTGTCAACCCTATGTTGAGACATAGGTAGGAAACAATCGCCAATCATTCTTGAGGTATTAATGTTTGCAATCTCGCATAATATCCAACAGACCTTATTGAAATTCTTAAGAACACTTAAGTAGCACCAAAGTACAAAAAGAGAATAAATACCCCAATGTTAATTAATTTTACCAAGTTAAATACATTATACAAGTGATAAGTGTAAGATTAATAGTAAAGAACATAGAAAAGAGATAAAGATGCCTAAATGGATGTAGCTCAGTTGGTAAGGTTATCCATTGGAGACAAGAAAGGTCATGGCTTCAACGTTAATGTTCCACATGGCATTTACTAAATTAAGAGGATAAACACTTACTAGAGTTAGCTAATTACAAGAGAGAGAGAGAGATTTCCTAACTCATTAGTTTTGCGTATGTTGGTATTTAATATTATTATGCTTTCCTAACTCATTATAAACTAAGACGACCATAGCATTGTGGAAATTCTTGCTCAAAGATGTGATTTGTGGATAAAGGTATTAGGTATAGAGAGGAGTTGGATGCTCTTTCTTGACTAGGTGTTAGGGTATTTACTATTATTATGCTTTCCTAACTCATCATAAACTTAGACGGCCATATTATTGTGGAAATTCTTGCTCAAAGATGTGATTTGTGGACAAAGGTATGAGTTATAGAGAGGAGTTGGATGCTCTTTCTTGACTAGGTGTTATGGTATCTCACACTGCATTGTATAATCTTGAGGCCAATGGTAAGTGGAGTGTGGGCATAACCATATCATGGAGGCACTTGTGCCACAACTACTACCTCATGCTTTGTGGGCATCTCTCACCTTTGTTGGGGGTGGTCGGGTGATTTTTCTCTTTCTTTTGTTTGTTTAACATGACTTGAGATGAGATTCTTACATCTAGTATCAATGCAAGCTTAACATCTTCTTCTATTTGCTTGCTTTTTCTTGTTTATTTCCTAACCTTCGAGTTACTAATGGAGGTCAAGTGTCTTGTTAACAACACGAGGGCCATAAGTACGAAACAGTCAAAAGCGACCATTTTGCAAAAGCATTAAATTTTTGGAGCCTCGTGATGCCAAAGGAAGCTCCTTGCCTAAATCTCACCGATTAAGATCATTTAAAGAGGAAAAGGAAATCTCCAAGACGTACATTCCCCTAGTTCTTAATCATATCTAACTACTTCTTCCTAATTTTTTTAGTAGGTTAAGAATGGTTAACATACATGCTAAATGCCCCTTCCCCCATATCTCTTGTTAGCCGAATTCCCACTTTGTAAAATTGTAAGGAAGATTAAAGTTTCTTCTTCCATGAATATTTCACACACCTCTTCTAACCACTATCATGAAATTAATGCAGGTGTGAGTGAAAGCTAAGCAAAACCACCAAAGATCTGAACTAGAAAATATGGTATCCTTGACAAATGGTTGTGGGTGAATAATATCCCACTCGGTACGTCTTGGAGCACTTAAATTTCCCCCCTTTTTGAGAATGTAGGTTGCAACTTAATAGTAACTCTTTCAAAATATTAGTTCAAATTTCAAAATCACACAAACTTCATGTATTCTTCGCTTATGTACATCCGCATATGGGTATCGTGCCTATGTGTAAATGCATGTTCAATCATGCAAGTGTTAATAAGTATTTGTGTCTTACGATGGATTTATCCATATGCATAATTGTTTATTGTTAAGTTGTAGGCTTGTATATGCTAGCAAGTGTAAATATATGTCAATAAGTATAAGTAAATCTATGTGTATAAATGTGTGGACAAGTGCTTGTATTCTATGTGCCAAAGTTCATTCTCTATCTCTCCATGCAGATGGAAGGGGTGGCAAACAACTCTCCATAAGCTATCACATTACTCCAAATACTAGGGAAATCAAATATCTCAAAGAAAAAGAGCATTTACGAAGAACCAAACTTTGAAATTCCGCATCTTAAATACCAAGGTAAGACATGAACCATTTGTTCACTATACCTTAAGGATAATTCTTCTAATAGTTTGTCCCTTCATATTTTGTTGGAGAAGAGAACTTCATAACAATCGACATGTTTCTTTCCATCTCTTAGTTCAAACATTGGCCAAATGCATCATTTCAATAATAAGAAGAGAGAGTTAATTACTTTTACCTTATGAGTATGAAACATTGTCAAATTCCATATGTGATAGCAATGATGGGTCAATTTTAGAAGAAACATGCTCCTTATCGACTAATGACACAAATTGGCACAAATTGGCAACATTAGGTGGCGTTGATGTAGATGCTCTCTTCTTTGTGGTTCACATGGATGTATTATACTTCAAGAAGTGATTGATAGGCAAATCCCTAATATTTGCTCATTAATCCTAATCTTTGTGCACAAATATCTCTTCTTCTCTCTCTCTCTCGTCTACAAACCATAAGGGGTCATAAACCATAACCCTAAGACTTCTTGGAAGTAAGAATGTATATCCAATTGCATTCCTACCTCTTTCTCATACATGCATTGCCTTTGTTTAATAAGCCTATCTCTAGCAAGCTATAATGGGATTATAAATGGATCCATTCTTGTTGTGCACCTTTCAAATAATATAATTAACACACTAGGCAAATGCATTTCTCACATCATCGAGGTAATATATGCATGGCATGGCTATAATATCCCGACTTAGAATCTCTCTCTCTCAAGCTATAGTGTGTGCGTTTTTGTCTCTCCTAGGCTACATTGGCCTCTTCATTGACATTAATACCCTTCTTCTTCTTCTCCCCCTCACATAAGCTAGAATGTACATCTCAATTCACACATTAAAGTGTTGTTCTCATAGTATCATACCCTCCTGTGCAACATTCAAATCCTTGCACAACTTCATGTTCAAACTCCTCATTTATTAAGCTTGCCATTCTATGTATTATAAGATCCTAGAGGATAGGAAGAAACTTCGTCCATGTGCCAAAAACGCGCTCATGCATGGAAAAGGGTTACATCCCCCGCCCCCGCTAGCTTTTTAAAGTTCACAATAACAACTTTCATTGATGGCATTGCACTTTGAATTTATGGTATTGCAACTTTGAATACACCTACATGAAATGTGTTGTATCTCACACTTGGATACATTCGCACATAATATATAACTCTATATCTTCTTACACATAGAACATTTAGTTGTATTATATGTTAGCATTTCTCTTAAATATGACCAACTCCATGTATTATTACATGTCAGACATACTCTTGTTATTCACTATTGTGGTAAATCTTTATACTATGTTGAAAATGACAATTTCAATGTTTAAAGTATTGAATCATACCTTTCTAGCAAATTACTAACCAAAAGCCATAATCTTATGCACCACATTAAGTCCATTGTTCAAAACTCAATTTCTTTAAAAATAATGTATGATGAAAATCAATATAATTTTGCATGCATTGTTTCCCTCTATAAAATATATCTAACAAACAATACTTTATGAGCAAGACGCCATAGTTTCATGTGAGAATTCATAGCCAAGACATATCGTATGGGTTTAGGGTTTCAAAGATCACTATCTATCTCACCTTTTGGGGGCTAGGTGTATAGTGGTATACATCCAAGTTAACTTAGCCCAACGAAGCGATTTGAAATGTTACACATACATGCATGTAAACCAAACCATATAGATGAACACGCGTTTTTATAAAGTTAAAGGATGGTACTAGATGTACCGATGTCTGGTCAATGTGAAACCATCCATAACTTGTGGCCATCATTTAAACCTCAATGAATGCATGGGCAGCAAAATACTATATGCATGTATGTATATATATGATGTCTTTTCCTTCAAAATGAAATGAGTGGCTTGTATTTAAAGATGTTCTTATTTTACAAATAAATGAAAAAGGGAAAACAATTTAATTACATAGAACTTCAAATCTACCCACACACCCTTTTGGTTTTTCAAATTACCATTATACCCCTTGCTTTTTAAAAATTACCGTTCTATCCTTGGTCAATGTTGAGGCCCTCGTCACATCAAATTTAGGCATAAGCACACCAATCAACCTTCATTAATGAGGTTGTGAGAATATAGGTCACGAATTAAGAAATTGACACCGCAATATTGATGTATCACTCGCCCTTAAATTTAAACTTCAAGATGTTTTGATTATGAAGCTGACAAGTTTAATCAGGGAAATTACGTTTATTCTTCTATTTTAAGACATCACAATTGATTAATTATTCAATTAAGTAATGTTTTCAATAAAACACCAATTCATTTGTGACATGTTGCTTTCTCAAGCGAAATGTGTGGCATTTTGGCAAGTAGAAAAACAAATACACATCAAAACGAGAAATACTTCGAAAACATTTACTAATTTATTAGATATTTGTAGATTTATCCCTTGTTTCAGCGCAAGACAAGATTGAAAACTCAAGCATTAAAATCTAGTGAGGACGAATGTATATGTAGAATCACATATTAATTGCACCTTCTTGCCTAGTGTCTTATCTTGTTGGTACTATCACATTTTCCGATTCCCCCACAAGTTCTCACTGTTGAATTATGTTTTTGAAAATGTCATTTAGTAACAATGGCTTCAAGATGTGATAGACAATTTGACTACCCTCTTGTTACATAATGATCTTTTTAAAAGTCTTAAGAGTACATCCATCTAATTGTTTATGATTTAACTCCGTCGTGCCTTGTTCAAACATACGTCAAAGTCGGGTATCAAATATTGAGCATACTGCATGTAGACAAAATATCCCATGTGCATGGTCCCAAAAGAATGGTTGGATGATGAACAAAACTTCCCATTTCATATTGTTCATATGACACGTGGATTCTTGATATTGTGTGAATACTCCAAAAGCATGAATGGTTTAACTAACAAGTTTGTGTTGTATAATGGGGTGCCTTTTCTTTTCAAGTGGCTAGCTCGTGTTGTTGGCCCACAATACAAAATGCTTGGCATTGTTTGCATGTCCTTGAGAATTTTAGACCACAAAATGTAGAGATTGATAAATTGCCTATGTTTCAACAATGTTTACCATGGTTGTCCGATTTGATGTAAATATCTTCTTTATTTGTAGCCTATGAAAAGGTTGAACATAGGTATACCAAACGTTGAAAGTAATAATTTGCACTCAAACAATCTTCTCGCATTTATTGAAATGGCATATGGAGATGAAGTTGGTACTTCTTGCTTTGAGAAAAGGGAAGTTATTTCGGAGCAAGTTTGTCAGGAGTTGAGACCTCGAAGATCGACTCTCAAAAAGTTTAAAACTGGAGAGGCAAATGACATGAAAACTCATTATCTAGGAAGACATTGATACATCCATGGTCATCAATTACCTACCATGTTCGACATGGCGGGAATTTGTCATCCAATAATGATCATGAACGTCCATCCCCACGTTAATGGTCAGAAACATCTATCCCATGTTCATTGTACATCATTTTAAGTCACCAGCTGGTGATGACCCACACAAATACCACATGCGATGTAAGTCATCATTACATGAAATTAATTAGATAAGTCCATTTGATGACTTCATAAAATGGAAAGACCACATGGGTTGTAAGCTACCATCCCTAGATAGCTTTTTAGATGGCAATGACAAAATGTACCTTCTTTTAATCAATATAGGTCTTGCACCCCAATGCAATCTGGAGTCATTTGCTTTATGTTAATTGCATAAGTCTGTACTCAAAGCTTCATAAAGAACTTGTATAAATGAATACATCGGCTAATGTTTTTGTTTCGAAACTTTTCTTGAGACATTGTTATTACTTTCTCATAACCTTGTTTGATCGACGTCAATGATTATTCAAACATGCTAATTGAAATCTTGAAGGGTTTCTTTTAGCAAACCTTCATTACCTTGTCTCAACTCCCATGGATCATGATAGAGATTACTCTCTTGAAATTTTTTGGTGTTGTCTTTGTTGTTTATATCAAAAGTCATAAGTTAAGGCTCCAAACTTGATGTTGCCACTAAAGTTGACTTTATCCAAGAGTTGGTACATTGTAAATTCGTATAAATGTGTTGCTTTCATATATGTAGCAATGCCATAGTTTTTTTTGTTTTATGCTAACATAAACATGGTCATAAAAGCAAGTTGATATTAGAATGCTTTGTCCATGAGGTTACCATTTCATATATGACCTTACTGCATGAGTTAACCCCAAGTATCCGAAAAAATTACAATTAACTTGCAAAACAATTCTGTCTTTTCAAAATGCTAGTTATTTCTTGTTAATATTAAGCCTCAATAGAATTACTAATACACTTCAAATGGTTATCTTTGTTATCATTGTATCATATTCAAGGGGTCTTTTCCCACATTGCATTTAGGAAACCAATGACAATTTTGGTTACACAAAGAGTTTGGTTGTAACTTGTGGGGTGTGCATAGTTCAAAAGTCTGTCTTGTCTGTGTGTGTGTGTGTGTGAGAGAGAGAGAGAGAGAGAGAGAGAGAGATTATAAAAACCACCTCTCATGTACTTCAGAGATTGGAGTATCGATAATCGGGCCATGGGCCATAGATGAGAGTTATACTAGAATGAACTTTGTAGATGAGTGACTATTGTTATTTTGAACAAGTAAATGAGCAAAGGTTTGTCACATAACACAAATTTACTCCACTTTGTGAGGAACATGTTTCTCAAATGGGGACTTTGTCAATCGACTAGGTTAATGCATTGTAATTATGGAACAAAGCCATCTAATTAGTATGAAAACTTATTTGTTAGTTTTAGTCATGCATATTGTCTAAATAAAAATCTCAAATAATGCACCATGCCACATTCCATTCTTGGTTTATGGTCGATGTTTACTACTGCTGGACATAATTGAAAAGGCGTAGTTGGTATGCTAGTATGCTTCACGTGTATCAATCCCGTACTATCAAACTATGAAATTTTTTCTTACCTTGAAAGAATTTTTATTGTGAGGATTTGCAACACAATAACTCTACGTGTGACGAAGAGAGTCTAAATTCATCAATTAGTTGAAATGTGCACGAAGGTTTTTTTTCATAAAGGGTAGGTTGATAAAGCATGAGAAATCATATGAATCATTGATGTAGTCACTTTAATCACATGTTATCTATGTTTTGGTAGACAAAAGCAAAAAATAAGCTTTTATATGACAATTCGACCAGATAAACAACCTAGAATATAGACATTTTAATCCTTGTTAGAAGCACACAAAAATTGTAATTCATCATGCAATATTTCTTTCAACTAATCAATCTCATAGAACGTGTAGAATTAATCATAGATGAGTTGGAGTAAGTGAGGAATTGATTGTAGATGGTTCAAAAAACAATAAAAAATGAAATGCGAATAGATGGTTCCTTGAGAACCTTTGTTATGGTTTGCTCGTACAAACTCACAATGTAAGCAAGAAGCTCGACAATTGCTCATCTTAGTTCCAATAAAGCATAGAGAAGAGAATAAAGGTGGATAATGTTCACAACAATGGGTACTTTCACACTAGCAAATCACATAATTTGAATGTGGACTATTAAGTTCACATTTCAAAATTATCCACATCATCACACGTTTTGGATCAGCCTTCAACCACACCATTTTGTGCCGAGAGGAGACCCTTAATCCAAACACCCTTCTACATGGAAAGCATAACACTTGTTTTTGTTGGTGGGTTATGTAGAGAATGAGCACACACATAAACATGTTAAAAAGTAAAGAGATGCAAGAAAGGATACAAAATTGTTGAAACAAGTGATGCTAACCCCACTATTGTAGTGCACAGTCTAACGTAAGGAAAAAACTGTAGACATTTTTCCATGCCCAAATTCCCTCATCTTTTTCCATACACTCTTAGCCTTTAGGTATGGGAGGAACCTAGAGCCCAATTCCTTGATGGTTTCAATGGGGTATAAAGATGAGTAGGAAATTTGTTTGTTTTCGATGGTTGTTGGTTCATAAAGCTATACCAGTTAATGGGTGGCGAAAAGGAAATGTAGACAATATGTGCTATGGACATATGGAAACGAATCATAAAACTATTAACTCCAGTATATCCCAGAGCAGTGTATACAGGGGGTGCAATATTATGGGCGGTGGTACATGATAAACCTATGTTATTTGAACCACAGGAGGTTGTAGATGCTATTGTGATGAGACATGGTTTGATGGGAAAAAATTTGATCCCTTTGACAGTTTCACTACATTATTCAATATGGCGAGTAAGGCAATATAGCTGCTAGCTAGGTGTAGTACGTTGGTCCCTCCCTCTCGTCTTTGAGGTCAACTTGGTTGTGTACATTGATTCTACCTACATTGTCTAACAGAAATGATGTTATGAAGGTGAGGCACCCACATGCATAGCCAAGTGAATCTGTTGTTAGTCCTCCACCTCCCTACATTCTTTTATGATATGACAGGTACATGAACCTAGTTGGATATGTGTTGGATTATCCACATGTCAAGATGTTTCGTTACATTGCCCCTCCCCCCATGTAGCAGCAATGCTCTAGTTTGTTTACACGAACTCGTATTGACCCGATTCACACTTGGAGCCTAGACGAGAAGGAGAGCTCACGTGACTTAACTTAAATGAGGTCATATCATGGGGGGGTTGGCAAGCCTCTTGTTCGGGGGAGCAAAAAAACTTGACAAAGTTATCAGAAGCATGCAACAGGAGAGAATGCATTGATTGTTGGATTTTAGTTGGAAGATATCAGACAAGTGATTAGCATTCACTCACCTGAGCGTTTTTCGAGTGTTCTGCTCGGGCAACAGATCGATCGGGTTCACGTATGATGGGGATGGGACAGAACAGGACAAGCGTTTTCCCGTCCGCATGATCCTTGGCCCTCTCCGGACAAAAGGATGGGCGGGGGGGGGGGGGGGGGGGGGGCGCGGATTGGATTGGAAGAATCACGATCCAGAGACTCTTGAAGGTGATTTATTATAAGAGCAGGATATGGCTCCTCTTTATCTACCCATTTCCTAAATATATTAAATATGTAATCAAATAATAGTGTATTTAAATATGCATTTTGTGTGACACTCATAAAAGCAAAAGCAAAAGCTTAAGGAGGCAGTTACATGGCAGTTAAGTGGGAGCAAAAAGCAAAAAAGCAAAAAAGCAAAAAGCAAAAAGCAAAAAGAACAGAGCCCCCCCATGTACATGCTTACACACACAGTCTCTCTCTCTCTACTCTTCTTCTTCTTCTTCTTCTTCTTCTTCTTCACTGATCCTCACACAGACAGAGGAAACAGGTTTTCCATCGCCATCACCATCACACCAATCTCTCTCTCTCTCTCTCTCTCTTAGCAGTACAGCATTTAATAGCCTCTCTGCTTTTTAGGTGGTTCTCTCTCTCTTTCTGTTTTTTTCTGCTCCATTGCTTTTGCTTCCATCCTTTCTTCTCCTTCATTAATCTTCCTTAATCCTTGTTGTTCTACTTACTTCTTCTATCTTCTGCTTCTTCCCCATCCTTCTTCTTCTTCTTCTTCTTCTTCTTCTTCTTTTGTTCCTGTTACCGTCGCTGCTTCTTGAAGTGAATCCATGGATTCTTCTTCTTCTTCTTCTTCTTCCTGCTACTCTTTTCTTCTTCTTCTTCTTCTTCTAGCTCTCCATTTGTTTTCTTCTTCTCTGTTTACTGTTTGTGACGCTGCAGCGATGGACTGGATGCCTGCGACGGCCACTGCATATGGTGATAGCTTCGGCACTACCAATGGTAACCTTCAGTAGCCATCCGATCTCTCTCTTTCTCTCTCTCTCTCTCCATGCATGTTTTCTTCATCCCTCTATCTGAACTTGCTCGAAAGTTAGGGTTTTCCACTCTCTGTTTTCAACTGTCGCCCGCAACTTGAGTTTATGCCCAAATGTATGTTTTCTACGGTCACCATTTCTTTGTCAGACATAGCTAGGTATTCTCTTTTCGTTTTCAGCCATGTAAAAGTGTTAACATTTCATAACCATCCATCTCTTGAGTTACATCTTCTCTTTAGGGTTACCATTTGTATATTATTTAGAGTTACGCTCTTTATACTCAGACAAGTTTTTAGGACCAGATGCACAGGATCATATTCTACATACTTTGAGCTTAGAAACAGCTTCGGTTTCGTTCTGTGCGAGGACAATGTCGAAATGTTGTAGAGATGGCTATGTCTTCTCGCTCTAATGCATAACTGGTGTTTACTGTTTTTTTGTGATTCCACCGTTCAAATGTTTCATGAGCAGGCATGGTTATTAGGGTTTAGATTTCACGAGTAGTTGTAATTTATTTTAATGATGAATAACAAGGTATAAACATTTCCAGATCCTAGTTTGCTTCTGCAACTGCATTTCTTCTTCCAATTCGTTTTTTTCTTTTCTAGATTTCGAGTATGTTTTAGGGTTAGCATATTAGTGCGAACCAAGCTTGGGAATGGCTATGGTAAATTCTTTTCCCTTTGCAGAAGAAGCAAGTGCTATGAAGCTCACAATGTTTTTTCTCTTCCTCTTGTAATTTTCATCGAACCTAGCTGGAGCTTGCGGGTTCGGGACGCTATACAACAATGGCTATGGACAGAATACAGCAGCAATTAGTGGAGCTTTGTTCCAGGAAGGGAAGGGATGCGGTAGCTGTTTCGAGGTTATGTGTGATCATGAAAGTAGCTATGGCCATCTCTGTCTCAATCCTCGTGGGAAGACTGTTGTCGTCACAGCCACAAATTACTGCCCTGCCTCTCGGATCGGGTGGTGCAATGCTCCCAACAAGCACTTCGACATTGCTGAGGTTGCTTTCTCCCAAATCTCCGAATACTCTGCTCAACCTGTTCCTGTACTGTATAAGAGGTATGTGGTATACTTAGAGAGAGGTAATTTGTTTGAGAGAGACAGAGAACTGTGTGGAAATGGTAACCCTAATTCTGAGCCTCCGTTGTTTAGAGACTGTGAAGTGAGTGTATCAATCGAATGAAAACAGCCGACTGTCTCATTGATACAGAAATCTAGTTTAAGAGTTAAAATTATGAGCAGGCATCGCAACGCTATAAGAAGAGAAGATTATTAGAACTTGAGCTGTGGTGGTTAAGATCAACGATGATAATGAAAGGAAGGATTAAGATTAGCGAAACGGCTTGGATTAGATCCAAGAATTTGAACTCTTGATATGCCATATCCCAAAGAGAGGCAGAGAAAAGGATTGCCCCACAAGAGAGAGAGATACACACACACTCACTCACTCACTCACACTCTTGATATGCCATATCCTAAAGAGAGGCAGAGAAAAGGATTGTATCAGAAGAGAGAGAGGCACACACACACTCTCTATCTCTTGATATGCCATATCCTAAAGGGAAGCAGAGAAAAGGATTGGATCAGAAGAGAGAGAGAGAGAGACACACACACACACACTCACACAAAAACAAACAAACAAAATGACTTATTTTTAAGATTCTTGTTATGGTTTTGCTACCACAGTGTGGCTTGTACCAGAGAAGGAGGGATGCAATTCACAATCAATGGAAACTCGCAATACAACATGGTGTTGCTGACGAATGTAGGGGGAACAGGATCGGTGAAAGGAGTGTATGTGAAAGGATCGAAGACCCCCGATTGGATGCCATTGTTGCGAGTGTGGGGATCCAACTGGAGGACCACCGAAGACCTCCGCGGGCAAAGCTTGTCTTTCCGTGTCGTCATGAGTGATGGCAGTGTCGTGGTCTCCAATGATGTTGCTCCTGCTACATGGAAGCTCGGCGAGACCTTTCATGGTCTCCAAGCTCCTTGAATCCTCTCGGTCTTAGAAGCTTAAAAAGAAAGCAAGAAAGCAAGAAACCAGAATTCCATCCTAGTTCCTCTTTCTTCCTTGTTTTCTGAATCTGTTTTGTTTGTTTGGTTGGTTTTGTGTGTTTCTTCATGTATGTTTGTTCGCTTCCATGGCATCCGAGCTCCTTGGTTTTCTGTTTTTTTGTGTGTTATTTTTGAACTGAATCCCAACATCTCTTTTCTTTCTCATATTTCCATGATTACTTGATTGTTTTGTGTGTGTGTGTGTGTATGCATGTTTGCTATGGCATCTAAGCTCCCTCATTTTCATGTCTTTTTATTATAAACACAACTCCATTATAACACCACCACTTTCTTCACCATTTGCATGTCTGATTTGTTCCAGTGCGTGATTGTGTTATCGGATTTCCTTGTATTGTTCCTTCATTTCTGTTTCATTCCATTGCATCAGGGCCTTTTGATTTCTTCTTTTTTTCAAAACTCCTCTATAATGCCCATCTCCAACTACTATGTTACCTCATTTGCATTCTGTTTTGTGATTGTTTTTCCTTGTTGCCCTCCATAGGTTCTGGAGAGAGCTAATCATATGATTTCATCTCATCTAAGATTCTACCCTTTGCCCTTCTCCCTGCTTTTCTTTTTCATTTTGTGTTTTTTTTCATGTTGCCCTCCACCATATACACATGCTGGAGAGAGCTAATTCCCATCATTTTCCTCCCATACATCTGTGAGACACCAATCTCTCCCCATCTCCCATCTATATATTAATCTTGTACTCTTCTAAGACCCAAAATGCCTTATTTTCTACTCAGATGATTATATGCTATGTAATTGAGTGATTGGATGTTTGTTCAATCATATGGATGAGCAAAGATCAACTTTTCATCAAACAATTCCCTCAATTGATCTTTTGAATGAAGTACAAGGATTTGAACTAGTCGGTGCAATTGGTAAATACAAGGAGTATTGCAATAAAATCCCTCAATAGATCTTTTGTCTTGTGAACAGCTTTTGTTTTCCTAGGTCTAGTATGTGATACAACTAGGAACTAAACACTATTAGTTGTCAATATTGTTGTCGTCACAATGTTGATCCTTTCCTTGAGTTCATTCCTTTGAGACTTTGGTACTTAATAGAAACTAGTGGAAGCATGAGGTGGTGGCAAATATCTCTTGTATAAAGGGCGTTTCATGTAGTACATAGGTGAAGATTGCACCATAGTTGGCAAAGAGCTCACCAAGTGCATGGGCAAGGCTAGTCTACTACTTTGGCGGATGCCTATCCCATCCTTGAACCTCATTGAAGGAATGCAATGTCTTGCTTCGTTGTAATATTACACACTCAATAGAAGTCTTCGATGTTAGAATACCCCTATTTCGAAGCTATTAGAGGGCGAATGAAAAGACATTACCACCCACCTAACATACAAAGTGTGACATCGATTGTGTTAGAAGGACTTCCCACCACTAGACAACAATGCATTCAACATAAGAATATGGTACAAGTACACTAAATACATAGAAGTTGAAGTTTGGAACCCTAGCAAAATAAATCCATATTCTATAGTAAGCCCATCTCACATGATGTTGTACAAATGCATTGATTATTTTATAAAAAGGTTGAGCTTGACGAGTCATTGTTGATACCAGTTTGCATAACTCCATACGTCATAATTGCATAAAAGGATTCAAGTTTAGCACAAGCACATATTAATCACTACTATCATTATTGATTCATACAATTGTCATATACTCATTGAGGTTTAAAAGGAGTATTTTACATCACAAAGGTACCAATTTGTTATTTGCAACTGATTAACAAAGACCTATGAAAAACAATTGTGGTCATCACAATATATCCTCAAGCAGTATATACGTGGGGGGTAGTATTATAGCCAGTGGTACTTGGGCAAGCAATGTTGTATGAAAAGGAGGATGTTGCAGGTGTAAAAAAACAAATATAAACTTGAAACCAAAAATAGTGATTGACAATTCGAATTTTGAAGTATGGCAATTGGTAAGTAGTAGGAAAATCTGGTATATTTGGAAGGCAATGTGCTAGACAGTATTCCAAAATGTGACAGAAAGGCTAGTTTAGAAAGAAATGAAAGAAAGAAAGATATATTAACGTCTTCACAAATTTGAACAAACATTGGGCATAATCTAAGAGGTTGTTTGGGTAATATAAAAGGTGACACTCAACATGGAGAATTGCAATGATTGAAGTTTCATGCCATATGGAACAAAGGTATATTTTTTAGATGGTTGTTTATAAGGTGGAGTGGTTCTACTGTACGCTAAAATATTCATTTAAGTCAATTGCTAGAACTTTAAAAATGGGGAGGTACTGAAGATTTATGTAAGAAAAACAATTGTGGTCATCGCTAGGGAATCTCCGTTATCTATTAATTGAAGTAATACCCTTCAAATATTTGGTTTAGAAAATGATTCCATTTCCAAGAATGACTAATTTTTGCGATTATGGCAATGTCATCATCTCCCCATATAACTTGTATAAGGGATATAATTTGTCATGTTTTTCACTTTGCATTGACTTTGGTCCACAAACCTTCGTGGAAGAAAAACATGACTAAGTAATTTCATACAAAAGTTTGATCTTAAAGATGAGACATCATATTGTAAAATATCATTTAGTCATGCATCATTATAAGCATGCTAAGTATTCTAGCTCGTGCCAATTACTTAAACATTGGCCAACATTCAAGAATTGATAAGTTATTCTACATTTGGAGGGGAGTTACGTTATTCAACATGTATAGTAAGAGTGCTTAAAGATGTGGAACATATTCTTGAAGAATGTCATGACACGCCAGTGTGGCTAAATATATATCCTTGTAAATAGAGACTAAGTTGTTCACGAGTATGTGGTTTAGAACAAGAATGATATGCTAAAAGGCTTCAAAAGTGTGAATTAGCGAACTGAAGAAAGTGGAGTTTTGACGAATATTCGTAAACAATACATCAATAGAAAGAAAGAAAAAACTAAGATTATGTGGTCCATAATATAGAATTTAGTGCAAACCACCCGGATAGTTTATAAATATATTTCGTTTTTATTTTTTTTGTTGGAGTCCTAGATATGAATAGCCTATTTAAATGCATACACATTCTTTGAGGTGTTATGGCTCTAAAATGTATTCCATTTGAAGATTAGTTGAATTGAACGTTTTTATATGAATTGAAGAAACATCTTAAATGAAGAAACTTAATTCATATAAAAAAGGAAAGCAAACATAAGTAACTAATAATGCAAGCAATTCAAAGTGTTGTTGTTTTAAGTTAACACTAGTCTAGTATGTAATTCAAACTACACAATGTAGATCCACAATAACCTTGCATATCTCATTTCTTCTATAAATATCAAAATACAACCTCTTTATATACATATAATTCTTGCTAATTGATTAACACTAAATTACATGCGCAAGGACATTAGTAGGAAATAGCAATTCTAGCCAAGCATTTGGATGGAATGTCAGAAAGTACGTCTAAAATCCCCAAAATATGCAAATTTTGGATATCCTCAAAAAATTTGTATGGTGCCAATATTTTTTGAGTGCTTTCAAACCTCTAATAGAATTTTCAATGATTCTCGTGTGGTGCCAATTACAATACTCTTCCAACCGTTTCAAAATTTTTGACTCTTAAGGAATGATGACATGGCATAAGAAACATTGATAAGTATATTATATCATATGATGTTGTCAAGCTTCAACGATATGACTTGCCACCAATGGCAATAACCCATTTAGGTTAATGTCTATTGATTGGTTTGCATGGTCCTTAGTGCTAGTAAACTATGATAATCCACCTTGGTTATCATTTAACAAAGTCCATTTTTTTTCATCGATATTAGGGAAGCATAAAGTAAAAACAACATGAATATGTGGTTGGAGTCCTTGATAGATGAATTGGAGAGGGTTTAGCAAGATATTGATATGCCAGGTTTTTCAAAACAAGCTATTTATAGGAATGTTAAAGTGTGAGGGATGTTAATGTTAGCAGTGATACATTCTTCTCAATACTTTGTATAAACTTTTTTTATGAATACAAATCGTGGCAAATCAATACATCATGTTTTTTTTCCCAAAAAAGAATATACTCCATTAGTTAAAATATACACAAACTCAATCCCTTTCTCGAGTAGGCCTTGCCAAGACTATCCTATCCTACATAAGAGATCTCGCTTATTTATCTTACACTTTCACATATGTCTCTAGCCATCCTTTCATACACTTCACCTACATTCACTATCTCACATGCCATGTCTTTCACGCCCCTCGTTCAACTAATGGGAGGGGGGAACAACCATCTGGGCACTTCATACTACCATAGTATATCCATTCCATTTGTTACGGCCATCGGTGTCGCGAAGTTTCGCGCGTGTGTATTACTTGGGCGGGATCACGAGGGTCTTGGACTAGGGAGTACTCAAGGGATAGAGAAGACCCGAGGTTTGCTTTACGACAATACTACTTCCCAACCCCTTCCCGAGCAAGGGCTCGTTGCCCCTTTTGTGAGGCCGGTGGCTTTTGTTGATCACGATTAGTCGAGTTTTCGAGATCACCGCACAAGCCAGTGATCAAACAGGTACAAGCAAAGATGATCACACAAGGGGACGATAACACAAACATGAATGCACATACATCTTTATGAGGATGAGAGGTGCATGGGCACGCCCGAACACTCCCTTGTCACAAGACGTCGAATGTATGAGGAAGACACAAAACACACGCACAAATGCTCGTATGCGTTTATGAGGAGAGGTGCATGGGCACACTCGAAACGCTCCCTCCTCACAAGACGGCCAAACGTACAAGGAAGACACAAATATTACACACACAAAATGCGCGTACACCTTTATGAGGAGGAGAGGTGCATGGGTATGTCCGAAACACTCCTTCGCCACAAGACGACTAAATGTACAAAACATAAACACACACACAAAATGCTCGCACACCTTTATGAGGAGGAGAGGTGCATGGGTACGTCCGAAACACTCCTTCGCCACAAGATGACTAAATGTACAAAACACAAACACACGCACAAAATGCTCGTACGCCTTTATGAGGAGGAGAGGTGCATGGGCAAGCCCGAATGCTCCCTCGTCACAAGACGACCGAACGTACAAGGAAGACACAAACACATGCACAAAATGCTCGTACACCTTTATGAGGAGGAGAGGTGCATGGGCACACCCGAAACGCTCCCTCGTCACAAGATAGCCGAACGTACAAGGAAGACTGTCACAAACACACACACAAAATGCTCGTACGCCTTTATGAGGAGGAGAGGTGCATGGGCAAGCCCGAACGCTCCCTCGTGACAAGATGACCGAACGTAGAAGTGGTCGAGAACAAAGAAAGAAAGAAAGAAAGAAAGAAACACAAATGATATTGGCCAAAGAAATAAATACGTGTTCGATTCCAACGCAAGAGGACCGTTTATAAAATAGGGTTTGATTATAATGACAACTTCTAGTTAACCACGAGCTCAATCAAAACATAAATACTAAATGCCCTTACAGACAAGAGCAAATCCGAACACGATGAAGATGAACACACGAGCACCACCAAAATGCCAACCCCAACGAACCACGACCATTCGAATGGCGAGCACACGGGCTCGCAACGTCGAACCAACAAAGCTTGTACTCACGAGCACTTCGAGTGCCAACACAAAGAAGACGAGCACGTGGCGATGAGGGGATGAAGGGGTATGAGATGAAAAGAAGTGGTGAAGATGAAGATGAAGAGCTCCAAAAGAAAAATGGTGATAGTCTCCTCCTCCCAAAAACACCCTCCTCAAATGAGCCCCCCTCGATCTCCTTTTATAGGAAAAAAGAAGGGGGGTCGCCATTTTTGTCTTCAATGCAAAAGGAATAACATTCCTTAAATCACATTGCATTATAAGACCGGATTTGAACCTTGCACCTCTAGCTATAAGTTAATAAGACTATCCAGTAGCCCATTAACTCTCTCTTATATTCTATCTCTACAAATTCATAGCCTATCTCCTCTCTATTTTTTATCTCTCCTCTCTCTTACTTTTAACACGAGCTTCTATATATCCTTTCTACCCTTTCTTTTCCCTTTTCTTTTGCATGTGCACAATTAATTGCCTTTGTGTGCACACACATTGCACATGCACATTTTGACCCCCCCCCTTTCGCCGGTTTTTTCCCACTCTCAAGCACGCCACATCACGACATCAGTGTAGTACACCATCGATTTCGAAAATTTAGCCTCATTAGTTTTGCAACATCATCAGTACCATCAATCCGCTCATATTAAGCTCTTAGTGTAGTTATTAATGTGTGCCAGATAAGCTTAATCAATTCAGCTGGAGGGCGTTTGTGTGTTGAAAATACCCAGGTACACCTTGTTGTCCATATACACCATATAGTAATGGGGGCAAGCAATGTCCAAAGATCTCCAATGTTTTTGATTCTATGCACAAGTTGTAGGTACCAGGTTGTCAGTGATCAACCAAACAATGCCATGCTCCCCTCTGTACTGAGCATCGCATGTGCTATTGTATATCACCACATCATCCTCAAGACAAATCCAGGAAGCATGTCCCCAGTTGAGGGTGAACAAACTAGAGGCATGGCAAAGCAAACATAGTGCCCTTCCCCATACAACCATTGCCCCACGACATTCCCATAGACAATGGGAAATGCTTTCTATCTGTCCACATGCAATACATCTAGGGTCTACATTGGGGCCTTTACCCCACGTCCCTACCGGCAAACTCTATGTGCAATAAGTCATAAGAAATCAATTCCTCATATTATTTTCTATATTCAAATGTTTAATGCAAATTTATGAGGAACAAATTTTTATGTTTATCTTTGTATATGTAAAAATGTTAAATCTATATCCACATATTTGTCAATGCCTACATGAAATTGTTGGGTTCCACTATTATGTCAAGTTTACACAACTTCTCATTTAGCAATTGTATTCGTCATACGATTTTGGGTCACTTCCAAATGTGGGAAAGAGAGCCATATGCTCATTGTTCAATGTTGTCATGCATTTTTTATCAAAGCTTGAATTCAAGGATCACAATGGAAAATGCCCTAAACGTCTTGTTCCTTAGTTCCACATGCAAGAATAATGATGGGGTAATATTTAAGTTTCATGTGCTTCAAATTCGCAATGTGGCAATGAGATGATGGAAAAGTATACAAATAAAGTTTGAATCATATCTTAATTTGTGATGTGGAAAAAGGAGTATATACAATGAAGAAATCATATATGTTAATGTGTAATGGGTACCATTGGAAAACACAATGAGCTTAATAAGACACAATACAAAATAATTTCATAAAGGAAATTTGTGGTCGTCATCTTCATCCATCAATGAAGTGTCATTGAAAACCGGAGATATGTCTCATTTATTATACTCCAACTGAAGATTTGTCAGTTAAATATAATAATAATTGATAGTGATGTTGCGTACTTTGTACGATGATGTTTAAAAGTTCTACTGTCAAGATTTCATACAAATTTTAAAATGTCGGGAGAACATGATAACCGAAACACCTCAATTTTCAACCATCAGCAATTAGATGACCTCAAAACTTCGCAATGAAACAAAATGTGTTACAACTTTAAAAGAAAGAAACACATGTGAATCTAAGCTTTGTAAGATCATCAAATTGTTGCACTTAGAAACATTTGTGTGCTTTTTTACTTCAAGCATAGTTATCACAATAAAAATGGGCCTACTCGAGTCATAATTATTGCATTGTTAAGAGCTAATCAACTATAGATAGAATACCCCGTGCTTACATATTTGAAATTTCTATATGCATGCTCACAAGGCTATCTCTATGTGGCGATTCAATACAAAGATTAATAAGGCATAGAATGTAAAAATAGTTTGCATGAGAAAATCTCCAAGTACGGCCTATAAATTTGAAATACAAGTGATAATATAAACATGAATAAATAATAGCTCTCCCAAAAAAAATATTATGGAGGACGAAAGAAGAAAACACGATTTACATGAAATTGGTTGTCAAGGTTCAAGTTAACATCAAGGCGATCAGAGATGACGATGTAAAGACGAGGATGATAAGCTTGCCAATTAGAAGATTCTCTCATTCATTGAATTGTTAAACTTTGTCGCATTAGATATCGTCAATGAATGAATATGTAAAGGTAAGTCGTGTAGACTTTAGTCCTTCTCCTTAATTTATTATGTAGGGTGAAGTGATATATAAAATCGTTTTGTGTATGACAAGCATGAATCCACAATTCAACGTTTTTAATTTTACACTAATTCCTTAACATATATTAACCGTAGTGTACCGATATACTAGTTTGAATGTTAAAACCTTAATGCATGCATTCTTCATAGGTACTTGAAGTTCCTTATTGTCGTTTGTAATTATTCGACAAAAAGTATGTGAGTTACGTGCTCACCTATTCATGTTGATTTCCTTTACAAAAATCATAATTGTAGCTTATCAATGACAACCATTATGAAGAATTTGAAGCTTGAGTAAGTGATAAACTCATTTAGTCTTTACCAAAGAAACTTGCATCCTCTATAAATGCAATTTATAAGAAAAAAAGTGACGGATAGCTTGCGCATCACTTATTAGGTCACTCAAGAATAAAGCATGACCTACTTCATTGGTGAACACAAGACCCATCAAATACATGACTACAAAATCCCAATTGGTTGAAACGTTGTTAAATAAACTTCATATAAGTGTAATCACAATATGTGGTCAGCATGTACAAAGTGTTAGTGGGATACTTTTGTTGTAAATAGTAGGGTGGGGATTATGTTGTTTTGATTATGGCTGATCTTTGATGTACTTCTTTTGCTAACTAATGGGAAGTAGTGTTTTTTTGGAAAAAAAGAAGAAAAAAAGTGTAATCGCAATAATATAATATTCTGTTAATGAGGAATGCATAATATTCACCAAATCATAAACTGTGGCCCCTCATAAATCCACACATTATTCCTTGGCAATATAAGACAAAGGAAGCCAATGCCAAATTTGAAAGCATTACCTCAATATTCAATTTGTTATTCTCAAGTTAGAAAACACATCGACAAAATGATGGAATAGTGGCTAAGCTTATATTTTGCAACTTAATATTCTTGGTTCAAATATCAAGCATAGGTTTAATGTGTTTGTCAGTTTAAGATCATAATAACAACTTTAAATGGCTTTTAAATATTGCAATATTGCACATATTAATCATTAAACTTCCAATTGAAAACAAATCAATGACACAAGTTAATTGCGCAAAGTATTAAAAATGTATGGTTCTCGCCCTAGAAAAGTGAGAGACAAACATTTACTTTGCTAAGTTTACACAAATCAACAATTCATCAAAATACTTATGATCCCAACCATCACTGAGAATTTAGTCATTTTACATACCTTGTTCATTAAATCTTCTAGTTCAATAAAGTTTCTATCATAAGTTTGTCACACTAGATTATTCAAAATGTGTGGTTCTTGCACTAGAAAAATCATAAAAAGGCATTTGCTTCACTAAGTTTACTCAAATTGGCATGTTTGCCAAGATTACTTATGAACCCAACCATGAGTGAGAGTCTAGTCATTACAATGTTATGATCTATGCTCTAGAACACTGCCACACAATTATTCATCATGAGGCTCTTGAGATCCAAGATCGATAAATTTGAGATTCGACACAAGGGCACACACTATGTATGTGATGATATAGGGGGCTAGGACATAACCCATGGCATATGATTTGTCGGGGATGTGTAGTCTCTTGACATCGGCATTTGCAATGGCCATTGGTGATATCATCGATTGTTTGTATCATGAGATTGATTAGTGAGTATCGTCAATCTTGGAAAACGATTTCACAACATGCCTATCTTAAAGCCTAATCGAATCTAGGTGCACAATTGTTTTTTCCAAATAGAAGTTGAGAAAATCCTTCTATGCATTGTACGCTTATTTAAAGTCATTTGATATTAGTTTCTCGTCAGCCACCATGAACAATCTATGTTGTGTTGTGCATAACTTAAATATAATTTAACTCTAGATCACTGACGTCATGATATAGACCCAACATTTGTGTATTTAAAAAACATTGGGGTCCTTAGTTCTCCACGTCTCAAATTGACATCCTTTATCATTCATATCATCGAACAACCATACTTGCTAATGCGTAAGCTTAAGTATTTTTATATATTGGAATCTGGTCATATGTATGTATTGTTATCCATCTCTATAGTTGACGTTTGTGTGGGGTATTAATATGATCTTATGCGACTTTAACATATTTATGGTATAAAGATGGCTATATTGATCAATAGAAAATCTCAAAATTTAAAAGACCAATTCAATGTACTACTCGATCGTGAAGGAAGGAAATACTTCTTTGTTTTTCAACCTCTGGCCCTACCATTTTGGTCTAGGGGTATTCTTGTTAGGCAAACCCTTCCATGGAAGAGGCCCTAGACGCTAGGTTTATGTTGAAGTTGGTTATTTGTGTAAGTTTGAGAAAGTACAAAACTAGTCCTATAATAATGTGTAAATATAACATGCAAGAACATGCTGTTTGAAATAATGTATCTAGACCAAATCTCCCCTAATGTCTTCAATAATACATGAAATTTTCATAATTTTAAAGCTAATTAATGCATGTGCCTTAAAATAAACTATAGCATTTATATTTAGGATATCGACGACTTGAGAGATCATATTGCACAACAAAAATATTTCAAGAATAAACACATACATATCTCAGTTTTTCGTAGAGCTCTAAAACTTTATCACAAATTTACTTTGATATGATGGAGGTTTGGTTTGGTGCACTCGGGATATGAATGAAATTGGACACATGGTGAAACTTGGTCACCTCCCTCTTCAAGGCATGTACACTCAATACCCCGCCCTATCTCTTTGGAATGTGTCGCGCGGACATGCCTCCAAATTTTTTATAAAAATGGTGATGGAGAAAATCACATATTAACTATCTATTTTAGCATTGGACACCACCCTAGCATATCATAAAAAAATGAAATCCACGTGGCAAATCTCTTGTTGAAATCATGTGTTGGAATAATTGCTTGTTCATTAAGGATCCAAATTACCCAACCACATTATTAACACAAATAACGAGATGAATTTGAGTAATACAAACATGACTAAGGATTAGACTATCCAATTAATTGAATATTCTCAAATTGAGATCCACCAATTTGAATGAGGTTCTCCGGGTTCCCATGGCCCATTTAACGGGAAGCACATGCATATATACAATGGAAAATGCTTGAATGCTTGATATTTCTTACTAAGATTAATGAAAAGGTTTGACATGCGCTAATGGATCTACTCCAACTTGAATAACTTCTTTGATACATTGAGCATGGTTGACACCCTCTATCGCATGGATTGCCAACAACAAGATGTTTACCCAAACAATGCTTGTAACAACAAATCAATGATTCGTTTAATCATTCCTCTCCCATGAATTTACTTTCAATTTTATCCTTGAATGTTAGATCTATAGTCACTTACATTTGGGATCATTCATGTTGGCCATTGTTCTTTTTTGAATGAGGGGGAATTAAGACTTCAAGTGGGGCTAATTAAGAGTCAACTTTTAGGTTAAGAAGCCATATGATCCACCTCTTGTGGAGCTGGTCAAATGATAGCTTTATAAAATCTCCTACTTTTGCAAATGGCAACAACATTTTATTACTTATATTAGGTTATACCCACCCTTGTTTTCTCTATTTAGAAATAGGGTAGTCAACTAAATATATAGAATGAAGTTTTGGTTTTAGACTTGTAAAAAAGGAGATTGTTAGGTCTTACTCAATTTTGAAAAGCAAAAGCAAGTATTAAACTTGTGAACCTTCAACATCACATAAGTTAGATTTCAATTATAATTCCAAGTTACCTATGGAGCTTTTATGAAACACTACAAATGCCCCCCTCCCCCTTCCATGTTGAATTAAAGAATCACCTTTTGAATGGTATCATTTTGCATGTAAATAATGTATTTCCACAAGCCCTTTTGTTGGATTCGAATATTATTGTATATGTTCACGAGCATCATTAAGTGCGTAAGTGAGTGAATTAAGGTCAAATTCTGCTATTATATTTAGTTTCAATGTTACTTTTTACGTGTCAATTGAAGATTAAGATTTTGGTGCATACTACGTGTTAGATTTGGCAAAATATCGCATCACCAAATATTTATGTGTTGAGCACATGTATGTAAGCATTGAAAATATGTTTTCTAAACAAACAAGTCCAAGTGTCTATTTTGTGTGGTGTAGAGAAACAATTGCATGTGCCGAATTTGTTCTATTGATCCTACATTGTTAACAACTCAAAATTCGCAGCTCTAAATTAAACCCTAATAGAATTGAGCCCCTCAAAGCAACAATGTACACAAATGTTTATTGAGGATCAAACATTAATATGAATTAAAGGTTTACATAGTTATGTAATCTAGTAATATCCAACAATATCTAGATGTAAAAGTTAGACACAAACTAGAGAATATCCATCGCATTAGAATTTGTGCTATCTTCGTGCTTTGTTTGTGGTAATGTACTTTATTATATATACATACATAAGCCTATAGACCAACGACGTGTCATAATTTGCAATAGATTTCTTGTAATACACACAATGAAAGGACAAAGAAAAGCATTATATTATGATACTAAAAGAACGAGTGTTACATTTATCGTCAATAGACGAAACGTTAATACTGGAGAACACACATAAAAGGGTGCTATGATCCACCATATCACGTCTTGCGATGCAATTAAGTAAAATAGAAAGACAATAGACGGTTTAAAATTAATGCAATCAAGTGAGGAAGGCAAGAAGGATGCAATGGAGCAAGTAGGTGAAAATTCCTATCATAAGTGTCCAAGATACAACACTTGATAACAACATGTGATCATCTCCACAAAAGGGCTTATTCAAGAGTCAAGACCACAAATATATGGTGCATGTGAGCACTTAAAGATCGAAGACTACAAGACAAATGGAACAAGCAAAGAGAAATACCATAGGGAAACAATGTCGGGATTGATTGATTGTGTGTGTGTGTGTGTGTTTCAGATGGAAATGTGTGGAGCAAGTCATAAGAATGGTAGTGTGTGAAGTGAGTGAGCGAGGTTGTCGTGAAGCAAGAGATAACACACCGAGATTTCATCCATGTCTGGCTTTCGAGGTTACAAACGGATAGGAGGAACAAGTTAAGCACATCCAACATAAAAAGTAGAGAACAAATGGCAGGGACTCCTTCAAGTCGAGATAGCTTTGGTTGAAAGAGGGAATTGTTGACATGGGAATGGGTGGGTCAATGGGGTTTTTTATGGCCGAGAGAGAGTAGAAGCAGGGCAAGGTAAGGCGGGCGGGCGGGAACAACAAACAACAACAACAACAACAACAACAAGATCGTGTGAGTCGTGACACGTGACCAAGTTCCAAGTGTCGACCATGACAGACGTATATAACATAAGAAATGGCCGTGACCAAGTTCTAGGTGTCGACAATGATAGATGTATATAACATAAGAAATGATCGATTCGGTTTTATAGAGATTACTGAAGAATGTTTTGTTTGTTTGTGTGTTTGTTTGTGCATATATAGAGAGGAATTCAAGAATCAAAACATTAGTAGCAGTTAAAGACATTAAATGTGTATATACTATGTATGTACATACATACATATAGTTGTATATGTTACATATTGTAGAGATACATACAAATCAAATGTTTGAATAGATCCATTGTCCTTTCCTGGAACAGAACCAGAATCAGAACCAGAACCAGAACAGAGAAAGTTTGAAATTTGAAAGGGGGGGTTAAGAGTTAAGAAAGACACAGACAGACAGACAGATAGATAGACATAGAGAGAATCAGAGAGAGAATAATCTTTAATCTTTCTTTCTTTCTCTCTTTCTATCTCTTGTATGTATGTATGTATAACAAATCGCCCACAAATCTATTTCTCTTCTCTCCCCCCTGCTCTGTTTCTTCTCCTCCTTCCTCAATATAGCTAGTTGGGTATAGCCAGGTAGGCAAGAATGTGTATAGATCATGTATTGGCTCCAACTGGTCAGATTTCCCCCTCTGCTCATCTTACTATAGTCGATAACAATGGAGTAGAAGAAAAGTGAATGATGAAAGAGTTATTCACAACCATGCAGTGAGCTATTATTTCATTTTCTCTTGAAAGAATTGTAGTTTTCTTGGGGAAAGATTTGCCCTCTTAATACATTACAAGATCGAAAAAAACAGAGTCGAGACACAGACTAACTGAATGACAACAGTGATTGATCAGAGAGAAATGGACGATAATGATTCCATTTTTTCTTCAAAGGAATTTGTGATATTTTCCGCTTATCAATAATAATGAGTGATAAGAGTAATTCGAGATCAGGCGGCCGGACCCGAGTGGGAAGGTTCGAGCTCGGTCAAACCTTAGGTGAAGGAAACTTTGCCAAGGTTAAGTATGCTAAGAACATGGAAACTAGCCAACATGTTGCCATAAAAATCATTGATAAGGAGAAGATCTTCAAGTGTAAGATGGTAGACCAGGTGTGTAATTGCCATTTTTCCTTCATTTTTTAAAACTTTAGCTACTTAAATTTCCTATATATAATGACTTATTACTGTTGGTGTAATTTGATCCACATATACTCAATTGGGTTTTTTGGTTTTCTTCTAGAATTGCTGTAAATACTATAATCATGCAACAGTTTGTTTGTTTGTAGATTAGATTAGATTAGATTGGATTAGATCTTCATATTTGTGTAGATTTCATTGGAACCTTAGCATGGAAGAATGGCCATGGTTATAGGGCAATTGGGTCAGATGTGTATAATATTAGTTTGGATCTGAAGATTTATCATTGGGGAACAATGGAATCATATTTGTAGAGTAGGTCGGATCTAAGTATTCAAGAATGATCATCGTGATAGCATAATAAAATCATATGTGCTGATTAGGTTGTCTCTAAATATGGAAGAATGATCATCATAGAACAACAAAGTTCTGATGTCCCTCAAACAAACATACAGAAAAAAACAAAAGGTTTCTATATTGTTTTTTCTCTTACACACTCTTGAATGTTTATGGTTGATGAGATTGGTATGTCTCAAAAGTTATATTTTTAAGTTGTAGAGAAATGGGATCATTGGTGCTGTTTTTCTTTGATATGTATGTATATATGTTATGAAAATGGCCAACTCCCATCACAAACTACGAAGAGTCAATTGTTATTGTGATACTTATCACTTGTTTCCTACTTGATTATATAATGTGAAGTCTCTTTTGTGTGTGTGTGTGTGCCAGATCAAAAGAGAAATATCCACAATGAAGCTAGCTAGGCATCCAAATGTCGTGCATCTTTACGAAGTGAGTAGCGGCACACAAATCGTAAATTACAGTCATTATCCTGATTGGATGGAGCTCAGTGGGTTGTAGCAGCAAGGCTACTCTGTCACTATATACATATTACACAAAATATAAATAGTATATTGTGTGATTGTATATTTATGCATTAGCCTAATCCTAGAATGTTTGAAGTGCCAAATATTTTTCCTAATCTTTACGATGTCAAATATTTTTAACTAGATCCAAGCCCTGAAATATCTATTCCTTGGTACATCTCAGGTAATGGCTAGCAAGAGAAAAATCTATTTTGTGATGGAACTTGTTACTGGAGGCGAACTTTTCAACAAAATTGTAAGTTACAAATGCTTACATGTTATTTCTAATTTTGTTAGCCTTCATGGGGAGTAGGTAGGCCATTCCAAAATACCGCCGATCTTTTCTTTATTTCATCGAAATATCTCCAAATTTTTGCTATTTACCCAAACACTTGTTCTACTCCAGGGAGAGTGAAAAACAAGAGATAAACCAATCATAATAAATTAGAGCTAATTTTGGGATTGACTGAGGGGCATTTTAAAGGAAATTAATGAAAATATGGGGGCATTTGGAGGAAATAAAGAAAAAAATTCAGAAGCGTTTCTTTCTCCCCCTTGTGTTTGTATCATATCTTACTGAAATGCAGGAATCCATGTTTTCAAACAGAATAAGGAGAAGAGGCTGAAGGAAGATGAGGCAAGAAAGTATTTTCAACAACTTATTAGTGTTGTGGATTATTGTCACAACCAGGGCGTGTATCATAGAGACCTTAAGGTTTTGGAGTTGACAAAGAAACTGTCATTTGAGAATATTTATTTGGTTAATATACTCTCTAATGCATATTGATAAAGGTTTTGCATTCTCTTGTTTGTTTCAGCCAGAGAATCTCTTGCTCGATTCAGTTGGAAATTTAAGGATCTCAGATTTCGGTCTAAGCGCATTGTCACATAATTGCCGAGTTAGTTTTTTTATGGTTTTGTGTGAATCAAGATCAGTCATGGAATCACTACTTAACTAAGGAAGAGTATTTGTATTATTTCTAACTAGTTATTTGGCCACAGGAAGATGGGCTGTTTCACACTACATGTGGTACCCCGAATTATGTTGCACCTGAGGTATGTTTTTCATAGATGTGGTTTAACAAAAGAGAAGCAAAAAGAATAAAAAACAGAACAAAAAAGATGTGCGTTGATGATGTACAAAAAGTTGGATTTATGTTTTTATATGCCTATATCAATTCAATTGAAAGTTGAAAATGTTTATAGGTGATTGTAAATAGAGGGTATGATGGGGCCAAAGCAGATCTCTGGTCCTGCGGTATCATTCTCTTTGTTCTCTTGGCAGGCTACTTACCATTTGATGATAAAAATCTAATAAATTTGTATAAGAAGGTATTATTATTTTTGTTCTGATTCAACACTTTTTAATTGTCAAGAGAGAAAACTAAATTGTTCATTTTGTGGGGTTACTTTTTTGCTTCTCTAAATTGTGACAATTCATTTGGTAACAGATCTATAAAGGCGATTTCTCATTTCCAGCATGGTTTTCTTCAGGAGTAAAAAAGTTGATCTCTAAAATACTGACACCGAATCCAAAGAATGTAAATATTTCTTAATCACACCTTATATTCTCTTCTATTGTGTTTAACTTAACTTGAGTGAGATAAGATCTATGAAGTTACGTTAAACACAATACTTTTTTATGTGATGTTAAAAACTCTTGTTTTATTTGTATTTTTTCTAATTTGTTTATTTTTTCTTTTTCTTAACATGGTTTTTGTAGCGAATTACTGCAGCTCAAATCTTTCAAGATCCATGGTTTCTAAAAGGTTTCATGCCAATCAAGCATCTTGAGTTTGGGAATGGGAATATTAACACTGATGATGTAGATGATGTTTTCGATGATTCAAATGTGAGGATCAAAATAATCTAGTTGTTTCTTGAATCACCTTTAGAGTTAAAAAAAATCATTGGAGCAAAAAAATAGGCATCAGCATTATTAGATATACATTTTTACAACATTTTTCCACACACTCTAAAATTATTTTGGGTTAAAGTTCTTTTAGATTAGGATATCTAATTTGATTACCATGTCACCTTCAGGCAACTCTTGTCACAGAAGAGAGAGTGACAAAACCTACAACATTGAATGCTTTCGAGATCATCTCCCTCAACAAGGGTCTGGACCTCTCAGGATTGTTCGAAGATATAGTGGTTTGTATCTATGATTTGTATTTAACAGATGAAGATATCATTTAAGCAAGTCGGGTATAATGCTTGAGGCTCACTTATTCATAACCAAACCATTTATTGCTAGAATCTCAGGCAACATATCCATTTCGCATCAAAGCATCCGGCACCTGAGATCATATCGAAGATGGAGGAGACAGCTAAACCACTAGGATTTGATGTTCACAAGTGTAACTATAAGGTCAGTTATATGTAAGTTGAGCTTTATTCTATACAATTCCGAGGTTTAAGAGGGATGGTTCTTGAAGGTCTTTTTCTCTTTCCTTTTCTTGTGTTGTAGATGAATTTGCAGGGGCCTAGGACAGGGAGGAAAGGTCATTTATCAATCTCAACTGAGGTTAGGCATACATATACAAAATAAATAAATCTTCCTCAATAGTAAAATGACCATACAAGGTGCATGAAAAGGATATGAAACATCGATAAAGATTTTCGTAACAAACTGATTTTGTTTTTTACATCCACACACTGATGTATGCACACATGCATTCATGTATCCATGCATTAAGGGAACACATGCATACAGGCATGCTCTCCATGGACACAAGCCATGCAAATGCCTCCATGTTCTACATGGAAACACATAGATACAGCCATGCATACATACATTCATGTATCCCTGATGGACACATCAATCATGCATGTATTCATCCATTCAATACATCCAATACATGTGTGCATACATGGCCTTGTTAACGAATTTTGTGATGTGTTGGTTTTTTTGAAAGGTATTTGAGGTTGCTCCTTCATTTTACATGGTAGAACTACGCAAAGCTAGTGGCGATAATTTGGAATATCATAAGGTTTCTCAAACATTCTTAATTGTGTTATTTCTTTTTCTTTGATCGATACCACATTTAATGTGTGATAGTTAAAGACTCATTGTTGGTTGAATGTTGTAGTTCTATCAAAGTTTCTCATTGGGTTTGAAGGATATTGTGTGGAGAAGTGATGCCGAACAAAACTTACATGAGCTGAAGGCATAACAATTTCAACAAGTAGTTTTATATGAAAAGACAAACATCCCCTTACCCATCATGTGAAAGCAACTAACATGTCTAAATTGTAAACTAGTGTCCTAATAGGTTTTCATATAAAGGCTCGACATTGTCTCCTATCAATTCTATTGAAATTTGTATTGTATCCATCAGGGAATTGATTCAATATGTATACATTATATGATGGTTCTCAATGTTTTTCAGCTCCCATGACAAGAATATAATATAATTGTCCTAGTAGTAATGTAATCAAAGATTCCGTGGCAATAATATTTATCGTCTTTTCTTTAGCCATAGAACTCTTTACCAGTGTTCATCTTGAGCTTGTGTATATTATCACAATCAACATCAACATGACAATGTTATATCTCAATAAACCATCCATCTTTCAAAACAATCTCAAGATCATGATTCTTACTATGCAAGTACTTGGCCATCAAATCCAAGACAAAACAAAACGGTTAAGCATGCTTGCATAATAAATTTGTCGATATTTCTGTTACAAACTTATAACATCCCTCAAAACAACCTTAAGCAACACAATATGGTGTTTGAATTAAAATTTTATTGGGAGTTGGCATTGAAAACATACGGAGTCATAAATGTGTAACTTCAATATCTATTGTCCATTACTATGTGCAACTTGTCCTCTTTTGAAGGTATTTCCAAAGCTAGACATTGTTAAATGAAATAATGTCCTATGCTTTGGTTTTAACTTCCATATTGTCCTATCTAATCAACATGGAACAGAGCATGCATGGCTAACGCTAAACATGCCTACAAAATGAATTCTTTGATATTAACCTTGCAACATTTATACATCAAAACAATATTAAGCAACACAATATGGTGCTAAATTGACTTTCAATTAAAATTTTTCTGGGATTTGGCATTGAAAATAAGGAGTAATAAATGTGTAACTTCAATTTCTATTGACCACGGTTACATTTATAAATGTGTAACATTTATACTATGTTAGAGAACTACGGTTACAGTTATGCTCGTAACAACTACAGTTCCGTTGTCTTGGGTGACACCTAACATGTTGTACATTTATAATTTCATGTCCTATGTATGTAGGAAACATTCAATTAATTCACACACACACACACACACACACACACACACACACACACACACACACACACACACACACACACACACACACACACACACACACACACACACACACACACACACACACACACACACACACACACTAGTAACCACAATGTGATTCTTTTGTGTTGAGATACAATAGATAATGACAATAGCCATGCAAAATTTGCAAAATCTCTATGCAATGTGACTATATACACATTTATAAATTGCAGAGGGGTAATAAACATTCTTTTCCAAGAACACACAATATGTATGTATATTGGGAGAAAGCTAAATATTTATTTATGTAATAACTCTTAAATTGCCATACTTTGACTTATCATTTCCTTCATGTTATAATGCATTAGGAAACATGATCCATATGAATATCTTCCAAAGGTACTCAAGAAGGCAACATTCATAATTTTGGGCTTTCTTAAGAGGCTACACGTTTTTAATTTGTCGTTCTTTTATGCTCGGAACAATACAACTCTTATAGACTATGTGAGTTTGTGTGATGAGGGTTTCAGGAGAATGTTTCGACCTTCTTTAATTCATTTTCATTAGTGACATGATGTGTGTCACTAATGACTTCCTTCATGATTGGTGTCATTAGTAACATGGAGTATGTTGATGACAGGATAATGTGCAATATCTTATTGCATTACATTGTGTAATATCTTGCATATGTTCATTACATACCCACTTTGGAGAGTTTATTTTTGATCTTTTACCACTTTGGAGAGTTTATTTTTGATCTTTTATATATTATTACTGTGTGTCACCCAAAAAAAATGTATTATAGTTTTTTTCAAATCATGCATTGAGTTATACTTTGGCACTTTATTAAGTAGGCAGCTAGATGTTATCTTCTACATATATATTATTTGTGTCACACAAACAAAAATGTATTATAGTTTTTTTTAATCATGTATTAAGTTATACTTTGGCACTTTAGTAAGTAGGCAACTAGATGTCTAGTTCCCCTAGTCAAGAGTAAAGGCCATGCATTGCCACATTTTGTTGCTTGTCATAAGTGGAATACTTCACACACAAGAATCATGATGTGTTGCGGATCTAACCCACTCATATCAACCATGAAAATTTTAAATTTGAGGAATCAAATGAACACGATGATGGAATGCTATTAGTAGCTATACACAATGAATTTCAAGTCTCATGGTAACGTGGACACATTGTGTGCTTCTTCTAAAGTAGAAGACACGTGGCATGACTAGACTTACCAACATAAAATGAGCGAAATAAACAACAAATATTATGGTTCCAAATTCTAATTGGTCGTAGCTATTTTATGTCGAAAACCTAGGGGGGCATGAATGGTGGCAAACCATATTATGCCAAGGGAAGTGATAAAGTGTCCTATAACATATATTAGTATGAGAGAGATAGAGAATAGAATAGATTCTTTATCGTTTACGAGGAAGGGTTGTTAAGTGATGGCAAACCATATCATGCCACGGGAAGACATCAACGATCCAATAGTATATGCTAATATAATCTTAATGTGACTCCTTCAGAAGAAACAGGGTAATGAGTTGGTAATAAACACTCTATATGTGAAAATAATGCACCTCATCATCTTTCTTGGTGGAGATTTGAGTATGACACTTAATTATCATTCTCGTCTAACAAGTCAATATACTTCTCACCCACATCATACTTGCACTTTGAAAAGCAACACTTCGACCACCATAACATTGAATAACATTAATCTCATTGCCCATCCTTGAGTATTAGTTTTATTGCATTTCCACTTGTTTTCCGATGGAAAATCAAGGCCAAGATATTCAGAGCTTTGCACAATTTGTATTGGTCCTATATTGTAACTTTGAATATAAAAGTGGGGTAATATCTTGGTTGAATTGCTTTTCTTGCTATTATTTTTGTTTTGTACACGTTAACAATAAGCCCATTGATCTGATACATACACACATACATACATACATAATCTTGTTTTGTACACGTTAACAATTAGCCCATTGAAGCAGGTATCCGTGTGTTTGGTTGACATACATATACACATACATACATACACACACACACACACACACTACATGTACCTACACACTACATGTAAATAGACATGTATATGTACCTTCACACTACATGTACATATGTATACATGTAGATGTAGATGTAGATGTAATGTTCTACCGCATCTTCTAATATGTACAATTTCTATTTGTTAAAAAAGACAAAGCCATGACTTTTCTCGTAAGATGATGGGGTTTAGGGCATGGAGGGAGACATGAAAGAAAAGTATTTTTAATAGTCCATGGGATATATTATGTGCAATGGAACATAAGGATTATACTAAGTCCGGGTCTTCTCTTCAACATAAACAATGCCATGTCTTTTATGTTGGAGTCATTGGAGGACTTTATTCAGGTGTAATTCTTATTGTGAGGGATAGATTGTTATCGATAGCGGTTCAAAAAGACGTAAATGGTCGATTCTTAGTGGTTGAAGTTAACTATGAAGGAGAAAGGATTTGGATGGTTAGTATTTACGCACCAAATGTTGCAGGGCAGCATATGGATCTTTGGAGATGTTTAAATCAAGTTTTACGTCATGGAAGAGTAGGGTTTTTGTTAGGTGATTTTAATATATGCTCTGAGGTGGGTGTCGATCTACTTCAATGCATAGCTCGATGGATGCCCCCAAATGAGGGGTTTTGGGATTTGTTTATGGTGGAGGTGTTAAGGTATAATGCATGGACTTGGATCAATGTAACTAATGATGGTTATACGTTTCAATATAGGTCAACTTGTCAACCAGCCAAATGTCATCATCGCTTATATTTGGTCTTTTCTTTGATGATATATACTTGTAGAGATGAAACAATATTTTATACTATTTGTATAGTGTCTTTGGCCTTTTTAATTTTAATACCAATGGAGCATATGTTTTATGGAAAATAAAAATAAAAATAAAGGTAAACTTGGATCACATATATACATGATGCACGGCGAGACATTTTTGCTAGAGTTTTTGATTATGCAAGTATATATGGGGATTGAATCATCATATCATTTTCAGGTTGTTTTGGAATGCACATTTCAAGTAGTTGATGAATGGTTTTAGGTCCCCTTATTGGAAAGACAAACCCACTGGGATTTAATTCTTCTTTTCTTGGTCATGATAACTGTAAACATGATATGGGATCATGGTGGAGGAGTTTACGAGACAAGTCAATGCCCATGGTGTAACTTCTTCATGGGGATATTTGTCTTTCTAATATTCAACAATTTACACACGTTATTGTGGGATTTATCAAGCATCCATCCACAGACATAAAATGAGATTAATCCAACAAAATTTTCCAGGCAAATGTAAGAAATAATTATACATTCGTTGGCAGGAAATCCCATTTTGTTGATGCGTAGTTGGATATTCAGTTAGTGTCATTGTCCCAAGCTTTACGAGCTCTCTTGGACATTTGTAGTTACCACGTGTCACAACCAAAGCTTTGGAGATTTGATGGCGATTTCGACAAAAAGATGACAATTATAACAAAAGAAAGAAGTCTCAATGACAGAACTAGAAGACAAGAATTTGAAAGAGTGTTAAGAGACCTTTGCTTTAAATTTCACAATTTGCTATTCACATAAAGTTAAAATTTGAGTTTTGTATTCACATTATTAAAAGTTTTTAATTGAAATGTGTAAATTTCACATAAATTTGTATGGTCACAGGATGAATGTGTTAATGGTTCAGTAGAGATTCCATGGAACTTTCGGATACAAATACACAAGAAAAGAGTATAAAAAAAATTATCCAGAAAAAGGATGTCAATAGCATTTCTGAAGGCGAAATCTCTGAAGGTTTTAATAAGTGGGACCCCTCAGAAGAAATGGTGTTCTTGTCTCTCCTGTTAAGACGGAAATATTCTCTTCAAATGAGTTAAACATTGGCTGATTACTTGATTTAATTGTGAGTGATTGTGATTGTGATTTGATTGATTAAGACAGTACAGGGAAAGAGAGACCTGAGGGCGAAAAGAAATTTAGGGCTCTCTCTCTTCTGCAACAAACAAGAAAGCCCATCCGATCTTTGATTGCCTGACTTACTCAGACAGATAGATAGACAGACAGACAGAAACAGAGTAGAGAAAATCAAACGCCAGGCCATTCAATCTGCTGCCACTATGTGTTTCTGCTTCTTTAGCTCCCCCAAGATCCAATCAGGTACTTCTTCTTCTTCATTTAATTCCCCATCTTTGTTTTTTTCATCTTTCAAATCACTCGCATTATTCAGCCGCCCCCTCTTTTTGGGTGGGGGGGAGGGGGGGGTTGTTTAATTTTTGTTATTTATCCATTCAATTGCTTCCCATAAAAATTTCTGTTTAGATCTAACAATAACTAATTCAATGTTCAACAATCCATGAAATACTGGTTCAATTCCATTTTAATTAACCTCCAGTCAATTTTAATTCAATGAATCCATATATTATCCTTTAAATGTGAGACCACCATCTCTGCAAAAGAGGTGCATACTCAGATTTATAGCAGCAGAGATCCAATCAGGTACTCAAATTAATTCACATCCTCAATTTCTTTCGTTTTTCTGTCTTTCTAATTCGCATTTTAATCCCTTCCTTTATATATATATATATATATATATATATAAACGATGAATGATTTCTAATGTTTTTCATCGGAATCATCCATCCCATCGACAGATTAACAAGCTAAATTCTGGATATGATTGCATTGGAGTCATTAAGGGCCATGTAATTTATTGTATATCCTAATTAGATGTCTTCGGTGCATAATCGTGGCCATCGGTGATGATGACATGCATTTGAAGTTTCAAATTATGGATCCCAATAATGATTAACAAGCTAAATGTGGCTAGCCATGTGTAGGGGGAAAAAAACTACTAAAGTGTGTATATATTGTCGTCTAATTTACGCCCCTCTCGATGGGTAAAATCATGATCTAATCATGACCCCAATCGGATCGTTATGTCCTTTTCCATAAGTGTTTATGTACTACTCAACAAAAATATCGCCCGTTAAATTTTGCTATTGAATAGTGAAGGATATCTCGATTCTTTGTGTGACCTATGAATAATTGTAATCATCCACTAGGTAAAAAGTTCATGGATAGGTCGAATGTTACAAGTTTGATCGTCTTTTGCCCCATTGGATAATTCGAGGGCTCGACCCATTGGATAAATGTGTATAGGATTCTTGTATTACATTCATTCATTCTAGTTTCTCTCTCAAGATGCCGTCATACATACATATTTGCATGTTTCGTAATGGTGAATTTCATTCCCTTTTAATCTAAGCTTCTTTCATACTAGTTCGACTTTATAATGATGGTTGTTTTTTTTCAGCCTCATCGAGTAAGTCGATCGATAATATGGGGATGGACAATATTGGCTACCCGAAGAACCCATATCATGTGGATTACCCGAACAATTATGATATGAATTACCCAAATAATTATAGTATGGATTACCCAAAGAATCCATATTATAATTACTATGGGAATCAACTTCATCTGTATCCTAAACAAGCTACTTTTGTGTGTGTGCACTCTTTTATCCATTTAGGAGGGATGGAGGAGAAAAAAATTAAAGCTCAATTCTTGCTTTTTCTAGAGATTGCCTTTTGGTTTTTACTTAACAATTTGTAGACAAGGTAACTATGACACTCCTAATGTGGGCAAACGGATGGATAAACAACGAGCAATAGTTGTGGTAAATGTTCCGAATTACAAGGATCGTAACAACACTAATGTAATCTATTCAAATGATTGTGGGAGCCATTATGCTTATGGCAATGGAGATGGGCGCGATGCTATGAGAAAAGCTACTACACCCCATGGTTTGAGGCTTGATACAATTAAAGCAAGGTAGCCATCAAATGTTAGAGGTGTTTTTTGCCATCAAATGTTAGGTGGCTTTTTTTTATATCACGCACGTCATAGGCTTTGCAGTGTGGACATAACCAACAATAGCGCAAGATAGCCATTACAAAAAGCTTCTACTTCACGAGAATATTTCATTTAACCATCAAGTTATTGTACTCACTCAATTTTGTAATAAGATATGCCTTCAATTTGGTTGTGATAATTTGTGTATACCTTAACTAGTCTCTTGACGTTTAAAAAAAGTTAAATTATTCGTCCTCTTCTCATAAAAGAGTTTTCGTTACCAAAATTTGGGTACAATATGCTAGATAGCAAAAATTTGAGTAATGGAATTCCGAAGATATCTACATTTAAACATCTCTCTTCTTTAGCTTAAGTAAAAACTCCACTCCATGGATTTGCTCAAGTTTATCTTGAGTCTCTTCTATTACAAGGAGGTGAGGGCTAACGATGGCATGAGGCACTTTGGAAATAAAGATGTGCACATGTTGTATGGTATTCAATTCCTTGGAGTATGAATGCATTTTAAGATTCACAAGGTTGCATCATATTCTGCACATGTGCATGTGTGTACAAGATTGATCTCTCGCATCTGCTACACATGCATTTGCGACCACAAACTATACTTGTTTTAGAGCCGTTTTGCACCGTGTCCCAGAAGCAACATGATAACATTCCCATATAGTTATTGTATTTCCTTCAGTGTGACCATTTGGGATATAACTAGCACATGAAACAAATTTGTATTGATAACCATGGAAACCAACGAAGAGAGAGAAACCAATGATTGAGAATCACTACAAAGGTTCGAATACTTTACTGTAATTTTGATTCTTGTTACAAAAATAAATGCTAATTGTGTAGATGAGTACATCATAGCAATAGCTAAAGTATTCCATACCAATAAAAAACTACATAACAATGCTTGGATGATTAATTTGTTGTATATGTCACGAACATCATATCACAACTATTCTTTATATGCAAGATCACATTGTCTAGATTATTTTAAAGTTATGTGAAGGCCACAATGGAGCCAACATTATTTTTCATAAATTGATAACATCTTGGAGATGCTTATTAGTGATCATTTGATTTTACCTAGGTTGAATAATGTCATGGAATCAAATGGGCTAGCTGACCAGTCTTTTAAATTGGAATAAGCTAGAGAGATTAATCTGTCATCGGAGCATTGCGTTTCTATATACTTGTGTTCACTAAAAGTAATGATAACAATGCTCCATTAAGCAATTGCGTAGGGTTTGCATCCACATCCCCCAATACAATAATTATGTAGACCTAAAACTTTATGTTGTTAGGGCCAACAACACATTGCTAGTTTTATACAACTAAAATGTTAGATGTGAACCTTTGGATGGAATTGTTCTTTATGCCCAATAAATATGGAGTTGTATTCAACATTTGCCAATAACATCAATGTGCAAACAACGACCAAAAAGTAACCAAATATGAAGATGTGATGGAAAGTAATAAAGAGAAAACAAATAAAAAATGAGTTTATTCACAGTCACACCTTTACTCTTGCTTCCTCAATACCAACAATGACAAAGATACGGCCGCGGTCCACGATTACCATCGTTTATGAGCAACTCATTCACCTAAGTCAATTATCAACGTGAAGGGGATGAGGATATTCTTTCCCTCGAAGAAGAATAATGTGCCTTTTGTAATCAATCTCACCAATAATATTTCTAATCCATCAACATTAATCTTTGCAATGTTATGTGTTCACTTCATAATAATTTTGTTATGTATGTTTGTCAAAACATATGAGATTGACTCTTAACATTGGCTTTGGCCCCCACCACGTTCCCTTCTCCCCCCCTCTCACCGTTTTTCAAAGCCAATATTGAATGTTGAATGATATATGTGATGCACACTAGTTCAAAATATCAAAAGTAATAGACAATCGTTTCAAGAGGAAGGTAAATCAAAGTCTCACATGCACAATCACTCATGATCCCACAACAGTCAAGTGACTCGTTTCTTATGTGGTCTACTTGTAGAGCATACAATAATTTTAGCAAATTATGACTAAGTGCTTTGCATGAAAGTTTTACCTTTATGAGAATTTTACGTAGATAATGTTGCGAGTATTGATGAGATTAGAAAGTTGATTAAAAGGTCAATTTATTTATAGCTTTAATATGTGCCTAAGGAACCCACTAAATTCTCATGGAATGTTTCATCATTATGACGTGAATCCTCTTCATTCCAAGTGTGTGGTAAAAGGATATGATTGCATCTTCCTTTTGTCTCTAACGAATTTGCCGGTGGTAATGATGGAATCATATCATCCTCAATTTGTGATAATTATGCTTTTTTACTTTCAAAAAGTTATTGAAATGTGGAGGGATATGAACACAATTGTGTAAATCTCCCTTTTCTATTGTTATGAAGAAAACCACTTTCTTCCTCTTTAACATTTTAAAAATCATAGATTTACATTAATCGAACAAATGGACCTCTAGATTTGTTGTTGGCATATGAAGACATCTCCACATTTGATACTACCAACAATAAGGTAGTTACCATTGGCACTAATGCATGATCAGCTTCAGGTTGCTAGAATACTTGATAATTCTTCTAGGCTTTACTATGGGCTGCTATTTTAGCCACCCCTTGATATGGTAACCGAGCTTATACTCTATCCATGTGCCACAATCTCGTTAGGCGGCTTCCCCATTTCACATCTAACAAACATAGAGTACTAATACCTACCATCTGTGTGTCTATAGAACAAAATAAAGACCCATCCAACCACAAGCTTAAGGCACTAGAATGACTATGTTATATCTCATTGTTCACCACTTAGTTCCCTTCGAGGTTTGAAATTTTTCATAGTTCTGTTGTGAGCTCCATTAACAATTGTTCTATCCTCAAGATGGAAATATTGAGGCAATTCATCATCACATGCATAGGATGAGGGGGGATTAACATGGATTATCGCTCGTCACACAATTAGGGATTTTAGAGGCAATACATTGATTTTTTGAGCATGGGTGTATCATATGTATCCCTAAGGGGTTGGTTACCTTTCCAAAAGCAGGAGACTCCTTAAAAACCCCTGGTTGTTTTCTCAAGGTGCCCGTGGTCTACGACACCTCTTGAGGGATTGATTATATGGTCAATTCAACTGAACCCTTTGCCCTTGGCTACTCTCTTTTCGGACAAATCGAGCAGGGAAATCTTGGTATGGGGGGGGCATGTGGTGGGAATAGCAGAAACTGTATATAGGGGTATCATGGAGGAATACCAAAAACAGAGGGGATATTGTGGTGTGCATGTGTTCTTAGTGCCACCCTTTTAGCTCACCCTTTTTAGGATGCACGTACCCAAGTTGACCCACCCTTTTAGCACACCCTTTTTAGGCAAGCCAACCCAAATGGGTTCCGTTGTATCAAATATAAATTGATTAAGAAGTAAGAAGCTAACTAGACTGGTTTTGATCTCTTATGTGCATTTCACATATTGGTGGAGAAGCGGGGTACCAGTCCCCCACATCCAAGCATCCGCCTCTTCCGCTTCGTAGGTAGCATCGCCCTCACCACCATCACCGACACTCTTGTAGTAGTATCTCTTCTATTAGCACCACCTTAGTTCACTAGTTAGGCCTCCCGATATCCACCGCTTCATCATCAACATCGCTTCATTGTCTCTATTTTTTAGTTTCTTTCATGTTCGTGTTCGTGTTTTAGTTCCCGATGAGGGCCGCACAAGGCCACTCACACTCCCGTTGGTGTTCGTGTTCTAGTTCCCGGTGCGGTCTGCACAAGGCCACTCACTCCCGTTGGTGTTCGTGTTCCAGTTCGCTGTGAGGGCCGCATGGTCGCTCACGCCTGTTCGTGTTCGAGTTCCCAGTGAGGGCCGCATGGTCGCTCATGCCCGTTGGTGTTCGAGTTCCCGATGAGGGCCACACATGGCTACTCACTCTCGTTGGTGTTCGTGTTCTAGTTCCTGGTGAGGGCCGCATGGTCGCTCACGCCCGTTCGTGTTCAAGTTCTCGATGAGGGCCGCACATGGCCGCTCACTCCCGTTCGTGTTCGTGTTCCCAGTGAGGGCCGCATGGTCGCTCACTCCCGTTTGTGTTCCAGTCTCCGGTGAGGACCGCACATGGCCGCTCACTCCAACTATTGTTCGTGTTCCAGTTCCCGGTGAGGGCCACATGGTCACTCACTCGTTCGTGTTCCAATTCTCGGTGAGGACAACATGGTTGCTCACGCTCGTTGGTGTTCGTGTTCCAACTCTCAGCGAGGACCGTTCTAGTTCCCGGCAAGGACAACACATGGTCACTCATGCCCCTCAATCTCTTGTTTCTCGCAGGGGGGAAATGTGGTGTGCATGTGTTCCTTTGTGCCACCCTTTTAGCTCACCCTTTTTAGGATGCACGTACCCAAGTTGACCCACCCTTTTAGCACACCCTTTTTAGGATACGTGTGCCCAAAATGACCCACCCTTTTAGCACACCCTTTTTAGGCAAGCCAACCCAAATGGGTTCCGTTGTATCAACTATAAATTGATTAAGAAGTAAGAAGCTAAGTAGACTGGTTTTGATCTCTTATGTGCATTTCACAATATTATTATTATTATTATTTGTTCTTTTTTAAAGGTTTTACAAGTTTGAAGGAAGAAAGCCATTCTTTTCACAAGTTTTGAAGAGTTACATGAGATAAAGAAGGAACCAAAAACAGAGAGAGAGAGAGATAGATATTATTAAACAAAGCAATAGATAGATAAGATTCAATGGTTCACAGAAGCTTCAATGGATTGGGCAACAGGGGTGCCCCAAAACCCATCGATCCGACCTCCTTTCCTTCTGAACTCGAGAACCCACTCCCACAATCTTCACATTTACCATAATCCAGTTTTTCTCCCGCAGAATAGACAGAACAATGATCTGATCCGCATAGCTCTGCCATGGAAGCTTCCTGCAGTGAAGAAACAGGTATGTTTGTGTATTCGGCCCTCGTCCGATTCTCAAAGCGAGGAAGAAGAGAATTTCTGGGAGAAACCTGAAGGTAAACAGAAGATAGGAGAAATAGAAGACATGAAAGAGCTCATCTCTGAGGCCAAGAAACTTAAAGATGAACAGGAGCAGAAACAGAAACAGAAGAATAGTGGCGATGAAGGCTCTAGAGATCTGAGCGAAGAAATTGCAAAGGTAACTACATTGATTCTCTCTTAGAAAACTTGTTCTAATGGTTCATAGGGCATTGCATTTGAACGCATCGAAACTGGTTTAGTAACCAGTTATGTGGATTAAGTTGATCCTTGAAAGTTGGAATCATAATGAAAAGTCAGGCCTTCAATAAGTTATTGCATACGTAGAAATTGGGAGTCATGTTGATCTAGTTGTGATTAGTTATAATTATTCACTTGATCTTTGGACCTAATACAGGGTCATGACAAAAACAAAAAGCAAAAATTACTCAGTCAGGAAGCATTGCAGTATTCACATTTCATATGAAGGCATGTGAGTGATATTACTTATGTGGATACGTTTATCCTTATACAGGCTTAGAATTAAGCTCAGCATTGCATAGATATGGCTACTAGAGATATAAGTGGATCTTTGAAACCCAATGCAACGTTAAGAACAAGCTTGGTATTGCATATGAATTTTACACATAATTGGTGAGTCATATACAAGCGATTCATGAAGCTCATAAGAAATAGGATGAAGAGTCATGAATGGAGGTAAAACACAAACTCAAAATGGATAGAAATTTTAGGCTCACTTGCTTCAATCTATTTGAAAAGGAAGATGAGAGGAATAGTGCTCATAATGGCAAAATTACTCGAGGTAATAGCAAGATATTCCTAGGAGTGCTCATATTTATGTAAACCTGAGAAAACGTTGTGTTAAATAAACTTGTAAGGTTTCGCTCTAGACATTGGTTACTCTATTGTTGTTGGTAGTGCCTCGTCTCTTTCTTTGTTTTGTATTTTCCCCTTACAACAAATTATCATACAAATGTGTATAGAGAGCAAAGGAACAAGCTGAAAGGCGGAAGCAAGCGGAAAAAATGTTTCAATTGGGTCAACGAGCATATGAAAAAGGCATGTATGATAAGTCTGTGGAGCTCCTTGAAGCGGCATTAACCAACGTTCCAGCTGCTTCACATCTTGGAGGTGAAGTAAGTATGAGTGGAACCCTTTTTTTGGTTTGATATTTTAGCTCATTTTTTTATGTAGACACTTAAAAAGGCAATCCATTGTTTTTGAAATGGTAGATTGGAAAGTAATATGTAAATTCTCTCTCTGGGAAGGTCGTATCATAGTTATGGTCTAACATTGGCCAGTAAGGGGCAATGCATGCCATTTTGTTTTACACCTAGTGTGTTGTTTGCTATCTTAGTAGGGGGGTGGGATTTGAACACTCTACCTATGGCTTATAGGTACTGTACCTGACCTACTGGACAGAAATCTCCATTGCACATAGGTATATAACATTAAAAGAGGTATTATATTGACTTTATTATATGTCCCAAATCAGGTTCAAGTATGGCTAGCGATGGCCTATGATGCGAATGGAAAATATAAGGATTGCATTGCATTGTACAAGAAGCTGGAGGACAGCCATCCGAGTATGTCTGTCAGGCGGCAAGCAAAAGATTTGCGATACATTTTAGAAGCTCCAAAGTTGAAGATATCCAAGGAAGAGATGGTTTCTATACCACTTCTTGGTGACACTAATGCGAGAACATGGAGCAAGATGTATAAAGAACGGAGGCCAAAATCATTGAAGAAAACAACACCAACGAAAGATTATTTGGATGATTGGTTAGTGTGGAAACCTCCTCGATGGGAACGGAGTCCATACTTCTGGGTTGCACTCACGGTGTGGCTAACCCTTGTAGGGATCTCTTTGATGTTCCAAGACTAAGTAGTCAATGTTGTAATGTATTTTTACCTGTACATAATAAAGAAAGGAAAATGTTGAGAATAACATTCATGTATAAGGTAATGTGAAGTTGAGGTACCTTTCATTATTTCAAATTTGGGCTATTTTTTTATCATTTGGCATCTCAAATACATCCACAACTGTAACTAGAATAATGCCAATAATTTTCATTTCATATTTTCTTTTGTTTCCAATTAAATGATGCTTTTCGATGTCTTTCAACTCATATGAGATTCCAATCAATGTTTATTGTTGATCCTACTTGAGGCTTGTATTGAATGACAAATACAATGTTTCTTATGCCAATTCGACAAAATTTGCATACATTGTGATGGTTCAAAATGCATTGTGCTCCTTTTTTTGTGATTGAAATTTATTTGCTTACTATTTGTAACTTAGGGGCTTGATTGATGTGTTCAAAACATCATGCATATAATGGATCTTGTGACTATTGGATTATGATTATTTTGTTAACTTTGTAATTGGACAGATCTCTTCCATATGCTCTAAAAATCAAAAGTCCTCAAGCAGCCTTAATTGTATGTACTATGATGTATCATTAATCTTCTTCAAATTGTGGCATTCACTTTAACTCTCTGATGATGAATATCAATGTGGTATTGCCATAATTTTGATTTCAATCCACTAATATCAATGTAGTTGTAATGTCAATTTGTTGGACGTTCAATGTCAAACTTGATCTTTTGTTGACTAAATGATAGAGAAATCTCATTTACTAATGCCATCATTATGATTGAATAAAGAAATGTTCTTGCAATACCTTTTTAATGTTTTTAGCCTCGTCAATCTTCATTGCTTCACAGCAATGTTCCCTCCATGAGATTTTCTTCTCTTACTCATATGTATAGCACACGATCCTTTTTAATGTTTTAAGCCTCTTCATTCATCATTGCTTCACAACAATGCTCCCTCTATGAGAATTTCTCGTCATACTCATATGTATTAGCACAAGATTCCATGGATTCATTTCATTCCAAGTATGCCCATTTTTCTAGCTACATAGTCCTCAACAATGTACATCTCTTCATATAACATTAGGGCTTGCCACAATCTATCAAAGTACCATAATCTCTCGTGGATCTCCTCATAATGGAAACAACATAAGAAACCAATCATTTCTCAACATCTCGATGAACTATTTCCCACGAGAATAGTTACGCGGGTAGGTCATCAGGGGTATGAATCCAATGTAGCAGCGTTATTTCGAAACAACGTGATGTTCATCGTGGCTCCCGAGGGATTTTGTTCTCCTTTGATCCCGTGATAGAAAACATTTGGTCGGAAATATGTCCATGTAGTATGGTGGTAAGTTGTAGCGAGTAGTTATTTGCAACACATACACTTTTTCCTATTTGTCGGCATTCAAAGGAAGGAAGGATGGAAGGAAGAAAGAACAAAAACCTTTTGACAAGGGTGATGAGAGATCTTCATTGTAGGGAGGAACCATTGGACATTCAAAAAATTGCCAACATACCCCTTGACTATATAGTATGTATGTAGTAGGAGAAGCACAATAATAGTTAGTGTGGTGTAGAGGGGCACAGAGTAATTAGTGAAAACTTAGGGGATGGGGGTTACAAATTGTATTCTTGAAAATAGATACATATCCAGTGAAACAGAAAACAAAGCTTCACATATTTCATGCTGTTTTTTTTTTTTTTTTTTGTCTGAAGTATTTTGATGCTCATGAGAGAGATGAAGTCTCTCTGCACACAGGTCCTCATCCTTCCTCTTCCATCTTCCCCCATCTCTACCAAATGCAACCAGGTATTTTAAGTTCATTCATTTCATGCCTCTTTTCTTTCAATCCTGATGCAAGACCTGTGGTAAAATTTAATGTTAGTTGTGTTTATGTGCTTGTTTTGCATTATTTTGGGATGAATGATGCCAAAAAAGTATCAACTCAGGCTTAGATTCAAACTGTGCATCTCCTGCACACCTCAGAATTCTAGATTTCTGATACAGGTGAATGTGAAACAGAAAGAAGAAAAATAAAATAAACATGTAAGTAAAGCAACCGTCAAAAGAGGAAGACAGACAGGAAGATAGAGAAAATGAAATGAAAATTCTACTAAAATTCAATGTACTGGACACAAAAGCTAAAAAGTTCATGTTTTTTTGGATAATTCTAGTTCTTTACGCATATCTTTTTAAGTCCGGTTATCCCGAATTATCTTCATAAACTGATGCATTCGGATGAAAACTGCCTCTGATTACGAATAAGCCTAACTGAAAGAAAAACAACATTGGAAATTATCGAAAAAGACAAGGAATGTATAGGAATTGAGCACATTTTTGGGGTTTTGGTTCTCTCTCATATTTATCAGTGTATTATGGTTTTGGTTCTGTAGACTTCAGCATATAAAACAATCTGGGAGTATGTATATTTTGAGAGTACTATTTGTGCTCAATATAACTAGTTGTTGGGTCATTATGAAAAATAAATGTTTATCCAGAAGGAATAAGATGATGAGCCATAGTTAAAGGGACATATTGGACACATGTAATCGCTCCTATCATTTTGGGTATTGTTTTTCGTTTCCTTTATCTTATGAGTTCTTAATAAAGAAATGCACCCTTGAATTTGATGATGTAGAGCATGCTACTTATGTAATGAGTTAACGTTGTTCAGAGAATAACTGTGAAGAAGTTTTTCATTATGACATCTTATTTCATTGGAGTCTTTCATGTTTACTTTCATAATTCCATGTATATCCACATATGTCATCTGTATAGTATCAACTTCTATTTGGTATTCTAAGGTAAAATAGAACTTGATTTGAAACATAACCGATAGGGTTATTTTTAGGTAAGATTTCTAATTTGATGTGGAATGATCGTTTATGAATTGTTCTGACGATATTTGCTTAGAGTAATGCTCAATAGTGGTTTCTTGTTTTAGGTTTCTGTCCTAAAACAGGGTTCAAGGTTCTCAATGCAGATTCCTTTCTCATCAAGTATGTTAACTGGAGGTATGATTTGACTGAATCCTGAGAATTCAACAGAGTAAGTTTTAAAAAATGCAAACATAAAAACAAAAACATAAAGAGATTTGGATTGAGAAATCTAAAGTGCTCTTTTCAGCTACGTCTTCAAGATTGGAAGTCTCAAATGTTTCACGAATTCCCCGCTGCTCGCCAATAAATTTCATTGTGATTTCTAAGTGTGGCTTGATAAGAAGAGAGGGTTCAAGGCAATACGTATGGTCGGGATATTGGATCGGGCCAGAAGATGTGGATGGTTGGGGATTTGTGGAAGCTTTCATTGTTTCTTCACAAGCCCCCTTGACAAAAGAAATGTAATATTCTTCTATAACATTACCATTTTCCTACTTAAAGTTGTAACTTTTTTTTATCGTGATTATTGGAAAAAGAAGTAGTGATGCTTTGCATAGTTGCGGATGTTGTGTAGTTGAGGATGTAGTGGCAGTGGATTGGCTTTATGTTATTGAATACATTCTTTATCTCAAGGTTGGAATCATCCTTCATGTTTATCTGCCCTTGTCGGTTGCTTGGTATGGATGCCCAGATTATGTGATATTTGGTGATTGAAATTACAATAAAAGGTTCTATTCGTAATCCGTCTAATCCCAAATAATGGTATGAGGATTCAAATCCTGTAGTAGCCTAACTGATGGTCTTGCAGGAAAGTTATGGAAACTCCTGTATATATTTTTATCACATGCATTGTGGATGAAATGACCATGTTGATGTGATCTGAAATGTGTTTTAGTGTGTGAAAGATTTGGACACATTCCATGTGGCATTGAGATTTTGTTTCTTCAAATTGCTTCACGGTTATCTTGCATTGCATCATTCTTTTTGGTGACTCCAATTTTTTCTTTCAATTCCATCAAAGGAATACGGAGATCCAAACATGTGTGTTTTGGGCTACACCGCATAATAATTATGAAGGTAGGAAACAAGGCTCCTTGTCTACCAGGATCTGGAGGATTCCAGTATTGTAGTGTGAAATAAACTACATGTTATTGTAAATCAGATAGTAGTTTGTGAAGGTCCTTTTTGTGTAGGATAGTCTGTATCCTATGCTCACAACAAATTTCTCAGCATATCACGCAAAATGGAGAGGAAAAAAGACATACAAGTTGAATAAAGAACAGATCAGGTCATAGGACTAAACAAGGTGATTTTGTAGATTTATTTGTTGTGTGTTAATCAAGACTTTACACTTATATATCTGTTTACTACGGGATTCATTGGAAAACTTGAGGTTTTCGTCTAGAAAATAATGTATCGAACCATTGGTACATCATCCATCACACTTTCAAATTGATCCTTCTCAAGAAAGGAAAGACAACCACAACTTCACCACAATCTAAACGAAATAAAATGTTTCAGAAATTACTTCCATATTACTGATTCTCCGTCCAAAAATGCATTGGAATCATGTTAACGCAAAGGTTTTTAGTTGTTCCAAAAGTTTTCATGTTTGTTGATGAAATGTCATTAAAATGAACTATATTTAGTTACAACCTTGTTGACGTACCATGTACTGTGTACGATACAACCATGAACTCCAAAAGCATACTCTTGCATACACGGTACAATCACGAGCAAGGGTGGAGCTCTCAAGCTCTAAACTATAAAGAATCTTAGTTGAATTCAAGCTGCCTTGCTTGCATACTTGTTAACAATTGACCAAACATTGAATTTGTACATTTTTAGTTCTACAATAGATCAATGTAATGGAAATTGTTATATGCAATAAATTGAGGTCAAACAAGATTTGTTCATAAATGAAATCTAAGGTATAATAGATCATCTAAAACATAAAAGTACCTCACATACACAATTATATATTAGGTATTTTGAAGTGGTCCAACATGTAGTCTTGCAACAACAAATGTAACTCAGCATATAGATTGTGAACTTTGAAAATCATTAACCATTTGGTTGGTTCTCACATATTACTAAACCATTTTGTTTGGTTTCCATGATGAATAAATGGTTTGATTTCACTTTGGTTTGGTTCTCAAACTAAGGTTTATTGGTTTCTACTTGATTTTTTAAATTTCCTCAATGGTTTAATATTTTAATTAGTTTTATAGACTTTTATATTTAGCTATTTAATTAATTTAACTCTAATGTTTTTTAAAATAAATTAAATAATTTTGACTTAAATGGTCTAGTTTAGATTTGTGATTAAGGGGTTCGTTTTAGTTTCAAATTTTCCTTAAACAATTGGATTTCACCTGTCCCTCACCAGTTTGGTTTGAAAGGCCTGGGTTTAAACGGTTTGGTTTAAATGCTTGACAACTCTTAAATGGTTTGGTTTAGTTGTTGTTATGTGTAAATCGTTGGGTTCGGTAGAGTGAGAACCCAAATTGAGCCCATGTGTAATCATAATGTAAAACCATTGTCTTTAGATGTTCACCCAATAGAATACTACATGCAAATAAAATGTATAAATTTATGTCGGTGTAGGGGTAAAAGCTTTTCGATGTGACTCTAAAACAACGAATCTAAATCTAGTAAAAATAATAATCATATTGACTATTCACATTGAAATCGATGCATGTTGAGTTAAAAAACATCCATGTTAACAACTAACAATGTCAAGTTCAAGCCTAAAGCAACGGTCTAAATCTAAAACAACAAAGTTACTATTAACATATACCACTCGCCATTGAGGTCATTATAAAATGTAATTAATATATCAATATTCCCCCAAAAAAGAAGGCAATGCTTTTGTACACGACAATGACAATAAGACATTATGTTTTAATTGCCCAATTCATTCTTGACAAGCCAAGGAGATTGGAAACATCACCAAAGATGAACACACTAACTTAGGAAGGTTCATGAAGGCATACAAATTCAACTATGAGAAAAATAGTGCCCATGTTCACTAGGGGTAGAAGGCCAATTGATTAACCCTGAAAATATTGTGATAGGTTAGCCAATACTTATCATGAATATCGCCAAATCCATAAACGTTGTGGGTAATGTTGATGCTTTATGAACATCAAGTTGTGGGTTTGAGAGTAAAAATGGATCCCTAAGCGTATCATAAATTTGTGATTGTTTTGGTTGTTCACTTGTTAAAGGAATAACATATACCCATACAAACATAAACACACAAATACATATATATTTACAAGTAGAACATATCATCAAATATTCATACAAAATTCAGACCCATGTTTATAAATTAACCTTCACTCTTGGTATGTGTGTGTGGCCTTGGCCCTAATTCCGTTTTGTTTTTGGTTTGATTAAGACCTAGTCTCAATGTTCCCTTGTTGGCTACCAATGTTTGTGTCACATGGGCCCCTATAGTGATAGGTGACACCTTTTTGGGACATGCCACTCAACGTCATGCTACAAAGTAATTTTAAAGTAGATGGACTCCATAAACGAAAATGTTTGTATTTGATATCTAGTGTGCATGTTATTTCCTTCAAATATTGATGAAACTGTTGAACATAGGTAAATCTTTCTAATAAAACCCAAGGCTTCTCTTCTATGATGATTGAACATTTGAACATTGATATACTCAATACTATGATGGTTATCAATTCGATGAAAATACTTCCTTCTCGTTTTTAGAAAAAATAGATATCACATGGTCACCAAGATGGTAAGCCAGGAATATATGGTTGGAGACTCTTTGGAAATGTATACTTTGATGTGATCTTGATTTGCGTATTTCTTTTCACAATTCAATTGGTCGATACTCATCAAAGGAAAAGATCAACCAAAACTAATGCATTTATTTTTCTAAACATTAATAAACTAGCTACTTGTTTCAATCCTCCAATTCAAGTGCAGTATCCTTAAAGTGCTATTTCAACTCATGAAACATATAGAAACCATCAAGTTAAATACATTAAATACAAATCACAAACTCATTCTTCCATTCGAAGTATATAAATAGTGTGAATTCGACATACTACTTATCACTAATGTGGAAGAACCCAAATTTAATTAAGTGCTTAGAAATCTCATCCTCTCTCTATCTTCCCCAATCTATAGGTCATCCATATTGAACAAATGATCTCAAAACAAGGGTGAGATGCATCAAACTAGGAGGTCACATGAGGGTCAACGAGTATGTTACGAAAGTAAGAGACATAAACACACAATTCCTACCAATTCAACCATAGAATGCAAATAGAAAACATGGAAGAGAAATCAAATTTAAATCCTCTATTCTAGTTGAGTCCATAATAATGGTTAAAAAACACCTGATAGATATTGAATCATACATTATAGATGCATTGAAAACCAAATGGAAAAAGCAAGCTAGAGAAGGTCCCATCCATTCACTTTGTTGTAAGGACATCAAGATGAAAAGCATCTTACATTATGATGTGAAGGACTCAATGCTCTTTACTTAATCATGGGAATGATATTAAGCAACTACTCGAGTTACATGTGGCATTATGGTAGTTGTAGGTCATGTTTCTATCCTTTTGAGGACAATAACATATCATGAATATCATCTCTTACTCTCTAAAAAATACACATTGTCTTCAACAAAGAGTGGGTTCACAACTGGACATGCCACGTGTGAAACACTTTAGTATCATACATAATATCACACATCAAGAGACACCAAACAATCCACTCAACTAAGAGATTATTGAAAAACACCTATTCCATGTATACAAGAAAACCAACTCTTTGATAAAAAATTTGAAAATTGACCTCTTGTTTGACTCCCTAAAAAGAGAAAACGAGAAATCCATATTGACTCACTTGTTTGCTCTAGTTGAAACAAATCAACAAGAACACATATGCCATATGTGTTAGATCATAAGAGAGGATGAAATGTTCGCGTGGGTTGGTAGTGGAAATCAGTTCGGTTTAACAAATTTCATTTGGGAAATCCCATCATATTTCTAGCCATCAAAGTGGTAATAAGTATTTGTGGATAACAAAATTGATGTGTATTGGTTGCATGTAGTAGAACAAAGTCCACCACCAACCCAATTCCTTAAGTATTTATATGTGGCCTACTTTATATTCATACAAGTTGCAAACTGGTATATAAAAACATTTATGCTTAAGGTCTATTTAGAGGAGTTTTACTTTACAAAACCATGAGATGGCATATCATCCAAAAGATTTAGTTTTCCACAATATTCCACTTTCGAAATTTGAGGATTTTTTTGCAAGTAAATAATTTTGAATGAAAGTCGTGTGGTATTTTATGTAATCAATGAAATGTATATTTTATTTGTAATCATTTGTTGACATAGAGAGCTTTTTTAGACAAAGAAAATCGCAAAGCGCTAAAAGGAGTTCACGAGTAAGTTGGCAGTTCGGTTATCATGCGACAACGAATCACGGTAAATATAGGGTAGTATATTTGTAATAACAATGGTTTAGTTGGTTGAAACTTGAGACAACACTCCTTTGCATGTACAATTTGGAAAAGCAAGTACCACTTTCACTTTAATAGATCACTTTGATATGCATAATGGCAGCTGGAAGCCTTTCTACGGTATAACAAGCGGACTTGAAGTACACACACATAGACAAACTCCACATCACATCATTAATTTTTCGTTATTGGCATATTTATCGCATCAAATATCTTCGATATGTGGCAACACAATTATAGCTCGATAATGGAAGGTGGGGAATCAAATTCGGGTGTGTGTGTGTGTGTGCGCTTCTATAGGTCACGATTGTGTTACGTACAACATAGTGTTGGGTAACCATAGGAATATTCGGTAAAAATATGATACGATTTCCACCCTAATTCACGACGACACTTGCACACTTCCAAAGCTTTTTAAATATGTGGTAAAAGAAGCAAACATGTTATAGACAAATTTATAAATTTCAACCTCATTTACTATCCTTGCACATGTCCGAAGCTTTTCAAATCTGTGGTAAAAAAACACAAATATTTTCAACAAACTCCTAAATTCCAAAAATGTAAAAGAACAAAGAAAATTAATACAAACTTTGTTAATTCATGAATGTGTCCTTACATGACAAATAGTCAAATAGAAAAAAGGGTGGCAATATCATGATGATTCACTCTTGGTAATATATGTTTCCTTTTTATCCAAACATGGCATTCGTTCTCATCGATGTTGAGTACATTATGCATTTTGTTTTGACAAAAACTATACACATTTTTCATTGCATAGTTATCAACTCAATTTAACTATATCCCAAGCGTGGCAGTGTGCGACAAAAATGCCAAAGTGATAAAACACTTGCTTTAAAAGGCTATAATTTTGTTTCTAAGTTTACTTCATTTTGTCAATTGGTTGCAAGTTGTTAGCTTGCCATAAGTTAGACATGCATACCTCTAGAAGCATGTAAATTTTTGGATAAGGCTAATTCATATATGTTGTTGGATGTAGTTGCAAACTTGTCATAACATTGACTTAACCCCTTGCACCTATGCTTTTAATCTAAACAAGTCATGGCTCTATACCAATCGATGGTTCAAGATAATCAAGCAAGTTAAGTTGAGATGGCAGAATCGTGAGGAGGTGTATGAATATACATGTCTGAAAATTGTAATAGTGCACATGTCCACAAGTTTCTATTAGGTTACATTTCAAAGGTTGATTCTGGTGGAAAAGGCAAGGGGATCAAACATTGTGATAATCGTCATGTTCAACCATTTCTATTGTGTTACGTTTGAAAGGGTGCTTGCGATGGAAACACAAGGGGATCAACAGAAGAATTGCAAGAAAGAAACAAATGGTATTACGATGGGAAAGTTAAACTCCAATTGAAAGTTTAGCCAACTATAGAGCTTCTAGAGTTCGGGATGGGGAAATATTAAATACGATGTGTGTACAACTCCTGATCACAGTATCATGATCATATCTGCATGTATTCAAGTTTAACTCAATGCAATTTGTTTTGCCTTCTTCAATGCATAGTATAATTCGGCGAGATACGATTCAAATCTCTCTTTTGTAAATGAATTGATGGAATCAAAAGCATTTATCATGTTTTAGGGAAATTTCCCGACATAAACTCGTGGTACTAACTCAAACTCTACAATTTAATAATAGTGGGGAATAGCCTAAAACTTTTGAATATATCATAATTGGGGCTTGATTCTTGAATAAGATACTTCCATTAGGGTAGTAATAGGAAAGATTAGTTTATGTATACTATTGTTTGTTTGTCTCCAAACTTATAAAAGGCTTAAAAAGCTTCACCTTATGTACATAAAAGTTATTTGACACTAACATCCGCATCAAATTTAGTCTTTGGAGAAATAAATCAATGTTAAGCATCAAGCTTCTTGTTTAAGGTGATCTTCATAGGAGATTTTGACACTTACCTTTGAATTTTGTTTCCTAAGGCTTTGTAAAGAAGTTATCATTATTGTATCCTAGAAACAAGAACGTGATATGCTGCAGTAAGCTCTTCTTTCTAAAGGATTCTTTTGAAATGGATTTGCGGGCCATATTTATTCATAAGTTTTCATGTTTGGTCTAAGTCATCCTAAGAAAATTTGATAATTATGATTGCAATGAATATATTATAGTTCTTGGTGTGATGAAACTCTTATAATGGTATGCATTATGTAGATGTTTTGTGTTTACGAAACTTCATTTTCTAATATAATCTTGTTATTCAAACTCGTACAAAAATAAAAAGAAACAGTACAAGTTCATATCTATGGGTGTCGAGATTTAAATGCAGTACAAGCTCAAATTAAAACTATGAATAGTACTTACATATTAGATTCGTAATACCCTAGATTTTGTTCATTTTGAGTCCAATATGACAGTATTTCTACTATAGCCTCTAGGCTTTGAAGATATGTAATTATGTGACCTCGAGAAAAAAATATGTGCTTTCCTTAACTTGGTCAAAACTCAAAGTTTCAAGGTTCGTAGATCATTAAATCTTCAAAACCTTTCTAGCTTACAAGAAATTTTTTAAAACACTTAATGCGCAATAAATACATCAATCGAAGCATCATGGTGACATCAAATGCCCAATTCCTAGTTGAATCTATTGCTTATCCAACTAAACATTGTCCCAACATGGGACAATGTTTCCCAAATTTTATTAATGTGGTACCATCTAGGACAATCATGCATGTTACATAACCTGTAGAGTATATCTCGTAGTTTAGACTCTAGAGTTAAGATGCCCTTTGTTTTGAGTGTAATGTGAAAAGTATCTCTAGAGTTTAAAAAATATGGACATTATACATTGGTTGGTAAAAAGCACAGTAGCCCACCTACTACAAAACTTAATTAAGTGATTGCCAAGAAGAATAATTGATTACCAATTAATATAGGAGCTTTAATTTGCATTGGCTCCATTTATGACAATAGAAGTTTGAATTGTTGATTCATGGTTCACAAAACTAAAGACCATGAGTTACTATGTAAACACAAGTAAGGACCAAGGTACAACTCAATTTGATGCCTGGATCAACATTTATGATATAAGTATGTATACATACAAAAAGAGCTTTTGTTTTGTTTTCAATCTCTAGGTTCAATGGCGAGTGGTGAACTACTCAAAGTAGAATATAACTATTAACTTTTTTTTGAGCTTAATGGCCTAGAATCCTAGGGTGGTTCCCAAATTCGACGGTGGCCAATACCCATGGAACTACACATGTATTCTAGGGACTCGATGCTTTTCATCTCTTATATGTCATTTGATCAATACGCCATAACCATTGGTTTTCATGCCAATGAAGAACTGATTAATAAACATTTAACACCAAGACAAATTTTAATTCATATGTAAATGGAATAGCATGTATGAAAGTTTCAAGTCATCATGATTCTAACTATACAAAAAATGATTTTCAAATAGATGCAAAACAAAGGTCACATGAAAGCTTAAAGAATTATAAATTAATGAATTACTCCGATTATGCAAATAAAAGGCTAAATTTATAATTAACAAAAGAAAACCAATGACCTAAATACAATACAAATGAAACCTTGTTCAACAAAGGCTTATGATTATGGATTGGTCATGTAAAGCGCGGTAATAGTTTGCCTTTTTGTGCCCACTTTTTCCAGCCATATGTCATTCAATATTTCAACAAGAGTGAATCTTGATATGATATTTTTTCCTTCTTCATTGAATACATAAGTTTTAGAGTTATACTTTCAATGTCGGTACCACCAAGAATATGATATGATGTTTTTTTTGTTTTCCAATATGGTAAGATATCATTCATTTCACTTTTCTACGAGGCATTTGATGTTGGACACGGGTGATGTTGTTGATCCCAGGTGTAAAAGAGACATCATCTTCTTGTTCTATTAAACGATCAACTAGTTCCAAATGTAGGCTACTATCTAAAATTATACAAGAAAAGCTAGTTGATGAACCACTTGCTAATCTACCATATAATAATGGTATGAAATACAATTCTACATATATTTGAGAAATATTGCCACTGTTAAGTACGACTAATACTATTGTTAAGTGTTTGGACTATTTTAAACTAGAGATGTTGAACGCTTTGGAATCCATTGTATTAACTTTACATTCCACTTGCAAGATGCCTTCCATGGTTGTGTTAAGCAGTTTATTCACAAGATCTATCGAACTACTTCGTTTTATAATTACTTTAGGCTTATCCAAGGTGAATAATGAGAGGAAGTTGCCTTTAAATAATGGACTTCCATTTGAGGATATCAAGAGGGAGTTGCATTTGAGGAAAGCAACTTACCTTTGAGGATTTCAAAGGGGAATTGCTTTTGAGGAAAGGTATGGCACATGCACTTGAGAAGCTACGGGTTCCAATATGGAAGAAAATTGGAGTGAGTTTAACTAGATGGTATGTTCTCGATCTAGGTAGTCGCAATTTATTGTGGAACTGCGTGTGTGTGTGTGTGTGTGTGAATATACCTTACACTTAGTAATAGAAATATACACAATCGGTTTATCATGTATCCATCATGAGAAAGGGACATACACATGGTAATGCCTTTGTTGTCCTAAAGGTGCAAACACTCATATGTTTGCAACGAGCTTCCAAAAACAAATTGATGCATCTATAAAATGGTATGAACAATAAAGCTCCACACACCTCCGAGTTGACGGAAAGGAATGCACGTGTGGCATGGAGATGAAAAAAAGATAAAGGGAGTGTAAGTACATGTCCAACTAGGGTTTCTTGCACCTAAGGTGATAAATAACATTCGTGCATTTGCTACAATTTGGAAATGTCGGGCAAATCGAAATGTTGTGGTTGAGTAGGCTCCATGCGATCTTCTTTTTACTTTCAAGTTTGTGACGAGTTTTAGAGAACTTTTGGGCATTGATATATATATTCGGGGGTAATTGAAGGGATTCTACCTTTTAATATTCCATGATTCCCCATATAATAACTCATGGGCTCCATCGTAGCACGACTCGTAAAAAGAAGATCGCCAGCTTTGGCTAAAGGTAGGGTGTGTACACATTGCAGCAACAAAACAAGCCAAAGTGGCGAAACCAAAAAGGGCGGAAAGTGTTTGTCGTTGTCGATAATTTTGGGTAATGTGGTGGGGATTCGAACCCACGCTAAGCTCGGGGTGTGGACATTAGAACTATGTATGGCTTTACACTACACTTATCTGGCTAAGGTTGTTCAAATCCTTGCCCGCTCTTCCTTCTATCCTCCAACTTGTAAGGATGAACCCATGTCTACATACATACGTACATACATACATATCCCTAAACCAAACCAAACCGTTTATTTATTTTCGAACCTATAAACCGTTAAGCCACGGTTTATCGGTTCGGTTCGGTTTGAGCCGAAACCAGGCCCATTGCTATGCCTACACAGATAACACACACACACACATACATACATACATACACACATACACACATACATACATACATACATATTGATACACACATACACACATACATACATACACACACACATACATACACACATACATACATACATATTGATACACACACATACATCATGGTGTATGCATGACACACTTAATACAAAGAAGAAGTGTGGCCCCAGTGTAAGTGTGCAGTTAATGTTGTGGTAAAAAAAGAAGAAGGAAAGAGAAGAGTGAGAGAGAGAGAGAGAGGTTTTTGGTGTCAGCTTTAATGGCATCTTGTGAGAAGGAAAACATACATAATTATTCATCCATCCAATCCATTCCATCCATCCATCCATCCATCCATCCATCCATCCATCCATACATTCATCCTTTCAAACATATTCTCGTTCTTTCTTATTAATGGAGGATTTGCATTGCCTTAGTCACATAAATATTAATAATACCCATGCCAATCCTAATACTAACAACATTGATGATCCCACCAATATGTTGAGGTCTTTGCTGCCCCCCCACACAGTGCTCTCCATCCTCGATTCGTATGCGGAATCCCTCCTCCTCGACACACGGAAACTTGCCCTCCTCAAATCCAATTGCCTTACAGCAATCAATTACTCCAATGGCTCCGATGAGACTAGTATCGATGGAGGAGGAGGCCGCTCGATCCTCAAAACCTCCGATACAATCCTCAGTTACATGACATGGGGAATCAAGCACATCGAGAAAGCCGCTCACAGTTATGTCGATACGACTACTACTACTACTACTAATGTGTCCCATTTGGCCGCCAAGGCGGCCAAATTTAATCAGCATCTCGAGAAAGCCGAGCAAATGCTCCGAAGCCTCACCGATTCCCTGAAAGATCGCCTCAAGAATAATGCTCCCAATCCAAATATATGTGGGAATGGCCCCCGAGTGGTGCCCAACTCGGCCGGCATTGTGGCGGCAGCCCATCTCTTCATGGCCCTAGTGTGGAGCCTCCGAAGAAGAAGAAGAAGAAGTGGCAATGTCTTTCCGGCCCCCGACAAGAACAATGGCTATAACCCTAGTTTGTCACTTAGGATTCAAGTTGCATCTCACATCTTGCAAGCTTTCGTGGTGTGCCCTAACTGCGTGAGGACGACATTAGCACCAGAGCTTTGGGACGAACTCTTCCGGCCACACCTCTCCGATGTCGAGGCATGGTATAGAAGAGAGAAAAACAGCATACATGGCATCCATCATGGCCATGCCGAGGGTTACAACATGCCGGCATTCAAATCTAATAATATCTCAAGTGACCGTAGCAATTCAATGGAGCAGCACCATCAAGATTGTATGTCGCCCCCGTCCCTGTTCAATGCTAAGCATGCAATGGGTCTCGTAGACGGAGCGAACAATGCCATAAATGTGGGGCCAAATTTAAATGGTTTTGTGGACACTAACCAACAACATTCGACTGGCGACATTAGCGAGAAGTTCGAGAGAATGTTGAAGCAATCGGATTACAAGATGATCCGAATGCGAGCCAATCTCTTGAGTGATCTCTACCAGCAATCGTTAGATGATGGCACCCAACAATTTGCGAAAAGCTATCAAGATATCATCGCTAACTATGTCGATGATTCTGAGAGCGCGATGTCGGGACCCGAAAATAACTTCATTGCGGTATCAGATGTAGAGGTGAATGAAGATGGTGATCATGAGCAAGGTGAAACATATCAAACTATGGGCTCTTATAGCATGACTGAAAAGAATGTAATGAGTCGAGATCGAATAGGGCATTACATATTTCGGGATGGGAGCCCAAGCCCATCTTCTTCTCATGAACCTTTAAAGTTGCATCGACGACGTACCAGGCGTAATAAGAGGGTAGAGAGTGATGAGATAACGGAATTTGTCGATCATCGTGAGGAACCTAGCAGGATCAATAAAGTCTTGAAGAAGAGTATTAGTGAGTCAAGTCTAATGTAAGTCTTTTAATTATGTGATGCATTAGATTCTAATCCATATGACTATACATATTAAGTAGTTCATGTGTGTTCAAGGATGTTTGAGCTTAATTACTGTGATGATGTCCTGACAGGAGACATAAGCATACGTTGGAGGATGTTCATGTGAAAGCTAGTACCAATTCACTTAGGCTTACTAAGAAGGCCCCAAACAATATTACATCTGCTCAAGTAAATTTGCTTCGAATGTGTAGTAAAGTCTACCGCCCTGAAGTTCTGGACCCACTGCGGAATGTGAGTTAAAATCAAAGTTTGGCAATTAACTACTCATCTAGGAATGTCAGTAATGTGATTATATACGAGTCAATTGAGAATGATTGGTAACTGTGTAAATGTAATTGAGGTCAATCAATTCACAGTTTGTAAATCAAGGGGAGAGAGAGGCACAAAATTCATTAAATGCCCATTTGGATTGTTAAGTTACAACTATGGGCATTGCTAATTTAGATAATTTTGTCACTCTTGGTATGAGCTTTCACACCGGTAACCAGAACTTTACCCTCCCCATCATGTAAGGCAGTGTTCCACTTTCTTATGGAGATCTATAGGACATTCAGATTACAAGAAACAAGCATGTTGTTTCATGGTCTTCATGGAGGATCACAAGATTAATTGATTTATAACCACTGAGCTTTGTGTGCAGCTTTGATGAGGAGTTGCAGTTTTAAGTCAGCTAGTCTAAGAGCACCTTTTAGGGTTTACCTTTTCTATTAGTTGTTCATTACTCTAAGGACATTGAGGTTTGTTATATTGTCATGTAGTTTCAATATATACACTTTCTTTGTTAGAGAGAGAGCGAGAGAGAGAGGGAGAGAGGATCTTGACATATGCACTAGGTGTCCATATAAATTGGAGAACCAAAGTTTGATCAGAAAATAATGCTTAATTTTATGTGAGAGAATGAGAAGCATAGTTTTTATATACTATTTCCCCCTAATGGTAGATGCTCAATGATGCTCGATTGATTGGGCGGGCTAAATCGACACGAGGCCGCTCCACAGTCTTGAAAACCCTCCTATCTCCACATAGGCACAGTGCCTCAAGCAACATAAGTGGGCTACTGTCTGCACAACACTTGAAACCACTCAAAGCTCGTAATAGCAATTCGATACGTTTGATTGACCTAATGACACAGCAAGAGACTAGTGGCTCTGGCTCAGACTTTGATGAACCGATATCAACATCGGCGATTCTACACACGACCACCAAACACAATAGTGGTGAACATGGTCAGGTGAATTCAAATTTATACTTAATCACCTATCTCTTGCTTTTTCTACTTTTGCTTGAACTAAAACTTGAATTCCTTCTCTTGTTAGAGGAGACAATATTCAACTAGCAACACATTAAAAGCAAAAGGAGATCGAGATCAATGCATTAAGTAAGCTTAGTTTCATTCAAATTTTTTTACTGCAAATAAAATGATGATGATGAGTACAACTGAGGGCATATGAAAAAAATTCAGAGAGAGAAAGTTCTTGGAAGTGAATGCAATATTCATGTTTCCATACTTGTTATAATAACTTCACTTCCATAGCTTGTGTTTTTGAAACGTGACATAATTGTGACAGGACCTCATTGAGCATTAAAGGAGAAAAATCAAGCAAGAAGAAGACAGCAAGGGTGCATACAAATAATCGCAATCACAATTATAGACCAGAATTACGACAACAAAAAGACACCGAAATTAAAATGGCGTCAGGTCAATCGAGACAACATCGACCATCCACCAAACAGAATGTGAACACGCAGCGCATAAGGCCAGATGTCCACTCACGAGTGGAACAATGGAGGCAGACACAGTCCGACCATGAATTTACAGGTCAGCCTGTGAAGTCGAGAAGAGATAACTTTCCAGCGTGTTGTAGAGCACAACCTGAGCAAATCAGACTGAAGCATGGATTTCAAGAAAATATGTCGCTGAAAAACATTGGCCCGAGAAATATGAAACTGACAATGGATGACCCATCCCAACCATTGGGAACCATGCATGATCTACAGACATCACCGAATCTTGAGAAATCTAGTTCAGGTCATGTTCAACCACAATTCAATGTCAGAGTACCTCCTGCTCTAGACAAAGCTTCAACTTCAGCCAATCCTAATGACTACGAAGCTTATAATACAATCAAAGAGATGGCTACGAAGCTTGAGGATGCCGTTGCCACAGCTCGTATAAAGTCAATTTCAAGTCCAAACAATGGCCGGTCATCCAACATGGCACCTACCATTGCTAAGTGTGAGCAAGCTGTTCTCAACTTCACACATGAGTGGTTGAATTTAAGAGTTCGTACAGATCAAGTCGATGATTCGAGCCACCTAGATATGCTTGATGAGCTCATAGATGAGTTCTTGTATGTGTTGGGTGTATCAGAGCTCCAAGAAGTGCAAACAATGACATTGTGTCTACTCTCATCGACAACAATGGCAAATCGAAAAATATTATCCAATATAAATACTGCGCGGCCACTAGCCCGTATATATACCAATCAAGTTAATAGTAATGAGTTAAAATCAGGATTAGGTGCAGGGTTTTCTACAGAACGAAAACTTTCATCAGATGATCCACAAGTTCTGCAAGCGTTGTCCAACCTTCTGAAGCAACCCACTTCGAGGCTTCCAGAAGCAGCTCTATTACTTCATCTTCTGCATCCCGGAAGATATGCAGAAACATATGACCATCACCTACCCCATTTGTTGCCTCTTCTTCTAGGATTAGTAGCAGTTCAATATCAATCCAACTCTAAACAAGATTGCAACATTCATGTAAACTCCAAGTACGAAAACCCTTCTTCACCAATCAAATCTCCTCTCAATCATCACCTGAATCCCCCTTCAAGGCTGAATTCCCCGAAATCTCACCCAAATACACGGCCGAGGTCTAATTCGCCGAAACCTCAAGCGAGTAGGCGACAGAGTCCATATCGAAGTGATTCATCAAAGTCTCATATTAATCCAAATCTAAGTCCACATAATATAAATCCACATCAAGGAAGTTTGCATCGTAATTCGAATTATCGAAGTCCACGTAATATGAATCCACATCAAAGTAGTTTGCATGGTAAACTAAATCATCTAAGCCTACATAATACAAACCCTCATCAAAATGGTTTGCATCCAGATCTACAACAAAGTCCATCACAAAGTGAATTGAATCTTATTAAACCAGTGCTAGATCCACATCAAAGTTTGCATCCGCAAATGGATCCTCATCAAAGTTATTCCCATCTAAATCCACCGTATCCAAGTGAGCTGCATCAAAATCCATTATTCCAAAGTTCAAACCCGGATCAAAATCCGAGCAAGGATCATCTGATGATGACACCCCGACTATCATCGGATCACAACCATAACTTGGCTCTAAGGATGATAGCTCATCTTTTACAAGTAGCGGACAGCATCAGCCGAACGCAAGCATGCAAACATGTCCTCCTCTCAGAGAGAGCCCTACTATTGCTTCTTCTGGAGAAGCTAATGGATTTCAACCAGACAACAACGAAGAGATTTCAAAGCACAGATGTCCTGGTGGAGGAGAGAATGGCGGTGGCATTCATTCTTACTTCGTGCATTCGATCTGATGGCGACATTGATGATGGTGATGGTGATGGCGATGATGATACAGAACAACAACAACAACAACAACAACAACAACAGAAGCAGAAACAAGAGGAGCATGGATCGTTCAGGATGTGTGTGGTGAAGAGAGTTGAGGTTGCGTCACTGCTTCATCTTCTTCAGCGGTGCTCCTCTGCATCCATCGCTGCGTTTGAGATCGCCATAGATTTTGCGACAGAGGTGCTGTGCCCGCCGCTCAGGTGTGCTCTCTACCTTCCTCGCAAATTACAGAACTAGCCCCCCCCCCCCCCCCCCCCCCCCTGCTTTTCGTTGAAACTACATAATTTGGCCCTCTACTTTCTTCAAATTACATAATTAGCCCCCTCCGCCCCTCTTATCCATGTTGAAAAATGATATTGTTCTTTAACTTGTGTCACATGACACAATTGGTTTTCTGGCCGGAACCATGGGGCGTTCCGAAAACTTTCGTGCTTTCTTTTTTTTCCAGCTTCGGTCATTTTCTAATTGGCCGAGGGTACCTTCGCTACTTTTTTTCGTTTTCTTTCTTTCTCTGTTTTTCTCATAATTAGCTTACCCAAATGGTAAGTTGTTAACACTTATACAAGCACTGTGTCCTGGGTTTGAAACCCAATTTTCTCACTTCTCTCTATTATATACTTCATGTAAGGGTTGAACCCATGACCACCTGGTCTCCATTGGGCAACCTTACCAACTGAGCTACATCCATCTGGGCTCTTGTGCGTACAACAATGAATCTGCTAAACATGTCGTGATTCTTCTTCTAGCTTTATACTCCTTCATAGCTCTAGAGTAAAAAAAACGACCTTCAGGTTAGAGGTATGTTTAGGTCTACTCCAAGAAAAAAGAGAGGGGAAAGGGGGGGGGGGGGGGGGGGGGCCTTAAATCTAATCATATTAATATATGGAAACTCATGTTCATAACACGTGTTTGTGTGTGCAACAATACGCTTGGAGTATGTGGTATTCCATTGTTGGCAAAGGAAAAAGGGGTTCACTTATGGGCCCAAGTAAATAACGTTGACCCACCATTAGGCATCATATCATGGACATATGGCATGCTTTTAACCTCCCATGATTTGGCCACAAACCAACCCATGGGCCATGCGTTTTATATCTACATCAACATCAACGTCTACATCTATAGCAATATCTATAACTATAACTATCTATATGTTGGTTGATTTATTTCCTACTAGCTTGAAAGCAAGATACTATTTTTGTACCACATTGTCTTTGGTGTGTGAATAAAGTCGCGTAGTTGTTATAATGACTACTTGTAATTGATATCCAGAACCAAGGATTGTTGTGTTCATACTAAGTAAAAGCTTTTTTGGGACACAATAGGATATCACACATGAGAGAGATGCTACCTCGAGATGATATGTTCAATTGCATGCATGATCTGATGTCATATATTCAATTGGCACCCCCCGAAAATCAACCTCTTGCATCTGGGCTTCTATTACAATTGGATTTGCTCTTGGTATAGTTTCTAACCCAAAACCTAAACAATTTTAATGATTTCTATCACCATTTCTTGGTTCGTTTTTCCAACCCAATCATTTTTATGGTTAACACTTTACCAGGGGGATGAGCAACGGTACAACATTTTTAGAGAAGAAGCAATTGATGCGTTGTTAGCACCTCTACTTTGTGATACCAATAAAGAGGCATGTTTGAATGCAACTCATGTTCTTTGCCATATTGGATCGAGCCACTCACAACACGAACTAGAATCGTGGCTTTTGAAGAAGGCCGGACTAGCAAGCCCTTATAGAACAACACAAATTCGAACAACAAAGGTAAATTATTTATTGGGAAAAACTTTTTCATTATTTAAAACCCTACAACATTGAGGATACTACAATATAAAAGTGGGAATCAAGTAATACTTTTTTTATTGGTATGCAACAATTTAACAAGGAAATCTAATGTCTCTACAAGAATAGCAACCATTTATTAGTTTCTTAGACACATCCCTAGATGAATAATAATAATTGTTTCACTAATGTCTAAGCATTTCAAATCTAATTTAATGGACAAACATATATAATGACAAATCATCTTTAAATGTTAATTCAGGATAACCCATCATCGTCATTGTCATTCTATGGAAGTGAGGAAGAGGAGAGTGACACTTTTCTTGGCAATTGGGATGAGATTGTGTCACAAGCGTTGATATCTCATAAACGAGGGCTACAAGTGTCGTGTGCATTGGAGAAGGGGTTGAAAAGCAACCTAGGGGGCGAAGTACGAAGAGCATGTGTTTTGGTGGTAGCATGGCTAACTTCTCATCTCACAATCAATAATGTCTCAAGTACAACTAGTAGGCCCCAATCCCGTGTGAGAGACTACGACATATTGAAGTTATCGGAGGACCTAAAACAACTAGCCCAAGCCATTCAACCTCAGTTGCGATCTATTGCAGCTACGGGTAGTCCTTATGACATTGAAGAGCGAGTCTTTGCAGCTCTTGCTTTGCAAAACCTAGGTGTTCATAGCCATTGAGATAAATTCTAGAAAACTTACGCCTTCAATTCTTTTACCATTAGTTATAACCACATTTTTATATCGAAACATTCTTGCAAGATGTTAATATGCACTCATCAGTTGTAACATTGTACACCCCAATACATTCGCTTTCATTGAGGTAGCGTATGTTATACCATATTGTAATTACCCCTTCGAGATTTGTTATGATTCCCGTGAAGTGTGCAATTCTTATTAAGTAGAAGTCTTTTCCATTATGGCTCACAACACACATTCTTACTTTCTATACATATAATATTTGCCAATCATGATGTCAAGGTCAAAGTTCATGATGAAGAGTTAGCTTGCTTACCATATACTTATTCACTTGAGCACCCTTTTACACATTTTCTTATTCGTTCTTTTATTTCGGTTCTGTATGTCTCCTTTAGTTTACTGTTAACATTTAGAAAATTGACGCACTAACTTTTTTTGTTTTTATTTTCCTCTTTGCTCTCAATTATCTACATCACATACACATAAATTATGATGTTGCTCATTTCGTCGATTACGCCACCATTTTCATATTATTAAGTTTTATGGGCCATATATAAGTGAGAGGTGAAGCAAAATTTCTCCCTAGTTGAGCCCGTCGCACAGGCTGGTTTAAGAATAATTTGAAAACCACTGAAACAAAATAGGAAACAAAATAATAAACCATTTGAAAAGAATATGTGGCTTATAGAGCACGTTACAAGAGCCTCGAGTTCCAACTATTATTAACTTTTATATAATAGTTACAATTCTTTAGGGCGAGAAATGGATTCATTGGCAAAAACACTCAAGCACCCATCATAAGTTGCTTCACCTCACATTCAGAGCCACTTTAAAGCTATCGAGAGTTTATTCTCAATAGATTAAACAATATGACACACCACCGCAATGTGGAGACAATAGGCAACAACTATAAAGCACTAATTTTGACGATGTCTTTTGACCTTACATGATGTGTGAGCTCATCATGTAAAGAAAGTTTTTGCCAAATGACTTTTGGACCATTATTACATGTATTGCATTCAATTGGTCTCCAATTTTGTTAAATATGAGTAAGATTGTACTTAGTCAAGAACTACTATTCAAGTATGGTTGTCCCAACGTTGAAAACAGGGTGTAAGGCTTCAATAGGATAGAATGACTTCTATATGTCTTCTCTTTTTACCATACTTATTGTTGCATGATGATATTGTGAAAACGACTTATTGCACTTCTTTTTATTACCACAACATTGATTGCATGTTCTATGATCATCACAAGCATGATGTGATGACTGATAGGCTACCAACATTACAAGTTTGTAGTTCTCTTGAACATTTTGCATGAAGCATTTAAAAATTACAATAAAATGTCATGAGAAGGACGGGTAACTCACAGTAAAATTTTAGATTATTTGAGATGCTCACGAAAAGCAGCAGCTCACCATGGTATCGAGCTCAATAGGTGTCATTCTATCATGTGTAAATCAAGCAATGTGTTAAATTCGAAAATTATCTCCCTATTTCTTGAAAGTGAATGATTGTGATATGTCCTATTTCTGTGTACAATATCTCACTTGAGATTTTGGCAAGAGGTGTGGACATTAAAATAGGAAGATAGACACAAGCATATGATTAAAGATTGAGTCACAAGGTGTGGAAGGTAACTTTGGGGACGTGTTGGGTTGGTGTCAAAAACGTACTGAAGTAGTGGTAAGTGGAACTTTGGCCGATACTTACTTGCCTTTCCCTCTCGTGTGAACATTGGAAATAAATTGGGTCTAAGATCCAAATTGAGAGTCAACCTTTGCTTGAGAAATGTTACCCTCATTCACTAAATGCCCAAAACGAATTTCAAATTTGACAATTCGAAAACATGTATAGATTTCTACAAGAATTAGCATATAAACTCTAGAGGAGTATGTAATACATTGTCTTCCATTTGGCCATGGAAAGTATTTACTTAATGATGTGAATTCCATTCTTCATACATTTGGTTTGGCCAACTACACAGTGTGATAGAGAACCCCTTGAGAGTTTCCAAATGTATAGAAAGTTGTAAGACTCCTTCTCTTCCTCTTTTTAAATTTTCCCCACAACCCGTGACATTTCACTTTACATTCCAATGACTTCACGAAAACTTGGCATGGTTGCAAGCACACATTCCCCTTTGAGAGTTGAAATCGAAACCAACAGTGCACAAATGTAATGTTTCGATTGCACAAATCGGATTCAAGCTATCTGACCCAAGAACAAGTCAGAAAAATCGATCCATCAATTATCTATATCCGATAAATAAGACAACGATTCAATGTTATTATGCACATTGAGCATATGTAAATCAACGAAAAAACAGCATGGAAATGGGGGCACATTTCATAGTTGAAGCTCAATTCGCTTCATTCATGTAAACCAAGGCATTCAAATTTAAGACCCACTAGATTCGCTAGAAAAGGTACCAACTACTAACGCATATCCAATGTTCATATAAAATGAACGATCTAGCGAAAGGCTCCATTCATTGCAACTCCATGGCTTCTTCACATATTCAATGCAAATGCATCAAGATCGTGTTGAGTTGAGAGGGTTGGGTCGGTCGAAACGATCTGAATTCCAAACAAGTTGAGATATGAAAGTCTAGAGGATCTCCTAAGATTATTCTCTCAACCAATTCTACCACACTCTTCTCTCAGCAAATAGAATGTTCTCTGAAGCAATCACCATTGCCAAGAAGTGATGAATGAAATACATGCATGTAGCAACATTTCAATGCAGGTTATTTATAGTGTGGCTTGAAGGAAAAAACATAAAAAAACATTTATTTGTTGTTTGCAATCCACATTACCTCTGTTTTGAACACAAATTAAAGTTATGGGCAAGGAATGCGAAAGCCATTAATGAAGTTCACCACAATTATGATCAAAATTGCGTCAAATATACTCCTGTGAGAATGTGCTTTTATACTTGGATCAATTAATACATCTGTAAAGCCGAGTATCCATAGGTGATTTTGAAAGATGAGAGACGTCAAAATGTGTCAAATACATTCCTGTAAAGACATTCTTTTATACTTTTGATCAATTAACACCTGTAAAGATGAGTTTCTATATGTGATGGAATGAAGTGATCGATCTCCATACACTCCTGTAAAGATGAGTTTCTATATGTGATTGAATGAACTAATCGACATCTATACAAGCCTATAAAGATGAGTTCTTATTCGTGATCTAATGAATGGATCAATAGATAATATGCTTCTGCAAACATAAGTTTGTACACCTGATCAATCAATATAATATACTTCTGTAAAGATGAGCTTTTATATGCAACTCATCAATCTAAATCAATCTATAGTGATGAATAAACGATCAATACATGACATACGTCTGTAAAGATGAGTTCATAAATGATCAATCTATAACATACTTCTGTAAAGATGAGTTCCTAAACATGCTATACTTTTTGTGAAGACAAATTTTCATTTACTCGTGATCAGATCAATCAAAGATACTTGTGTAACACTCGAGATTTTTTGTTTTTTTTACATGTGATCAAATCAATCAAATAAGGTTCTTCCGTTGAAGTGATTTTTTATGAAATGAACTACCTCAATAATTCCACCATAGTCATGCTTCTGGGATGATGATGACAACAAATGTAAACGAAGTCACAAAATTCGACTACATTCTTGGAAGAAAATAATCAAGACAAAATATTACAAACTGTGTGCAACAAGCAAGTGCAGAAAACTAATTCAGTGATCTTGAATGTACAATACAATTCTCTTCAAGATTCAGGGATGTCAAAACGGAGTCGATGCAATTATGTTAATCTTATAGTCTTGAAAACAAAGAAAGGCAATTTAATCTCTGAGGAGAAGTTTTGCCCGGGATTGCAATGAATTCAACACCAGATTTACAGAATGATAGTTGGTGCCAATACTGTACTACTAACAGCAATGACAAAATTCGACTACATTCTTGGAAGAAAATAATCAAGACAAAATATTACAAACTGTGTGCAACAAGCAAGTGCAGAAAACTAATTCAGTGATCTTGAATGTACAATACAATTCTCTTCAAGATTCAGGGATGTCAAAACGGAGTCGATGCAATTATGTTAATCTTATAGTCTTGAAAACAAAGAAAGGCAATTTAATCTCTGAGGAGAAGTTTTGCCCGGGATTGCAATGAATTCAACACCAGATTTACAGAATGATAGTTGGTGCCAATACTGTACTACTAACAGCAATGACAAAATTCGACTACATTCTTGGAAGAAAATAATCAAGACAAAATATTACAAACTGTGTGCAACAAGCAAGTGCAGAAAACTAATTCAGTGATCTTGAATGTACAATACAATTCTCTTCAAGATTCAGGGATGTCAAAACGGAGTCGATGCAATTATGTTAATCTTATAGTCTTGAAAACAAAGAAAGGCAATTTAATCTCTGAGGAGAAGTTTTGCCCGGGATTGCAATGAATTCAACACCAGATTTACAGAATGATAGTTGGTGCCAATACTGTACTACTAACAGCAATGACAGAAAAAGAAAAACATTTTTTTTTTGCAGCCAACATGCTCAAGGAATGCAGGAACAAATTTCACTGATTTGAAATGGAATCATGGGGACAATCACAGGTTCAGAAATAAAGAGAACCCTTTATGTCATAACCCATAGCAAAGATTTATAATTTCATATATATATATATATATATATATATTGTAAAATGAGAATTGGGAATTTGTTTCAGACAAATTGATGCATATTGAATGCATCACAATTATCCAACTCATCAATAATGTTCCGGAAGATCAGTTACATATACCTAGAAATGGATGACACAGACTACCCAAAAACAAAACATTCAATGTTTCCAGACGACAAATTATGCTGAGGAAAAAAGCATAATAATTCGCTGGATCACAAAAAATTCTCTGTCAATCTTGCCTTGAATGAAAAATAAAGGACATAATTCATGGCATGATTCAGATTGTAAATTGAATGGCAACAAACACATCATTGATTCAAAACCATAGTTTAAGATGATTTTTTGATGCTGAATTCATATCAAGATGAGCCACTTAAAAGAAATACTAAAAAATAATCATCTCAATCAGAGAGGTAGTACAGAATATCATCTCAATGGATTGCTAGGAAGAAGAATGAATATCAATACAAAAGAATCATCAGAAGAAAAACTAACATTAGCACAAAAAGAATTGAGTTACAACACCAACGAATCAGTACAAAAGAATGAATATTTCTATTCCATCAACCCCCAAACGCAAGGGTCAACAATAATCAATTATACAACACCAGCAGTGTAGAAAAAAAGGGTAGATTCAAAAGAAGAAGAAAAGCTACGGTAGAAAGTAAGCCTTTCGAGGAAACAGTGTGAGACATCAAATAAGCAGAAGAAGGAAACGATTATTCTTTCTGTGATCCTACTGCCATTTAATCTATTGTACGCCATATCTAGAAAGAATCACTAATTAAAGATAAAGTGACAAATCCCTCCCAATAGAAAGAGAGGGAGGGAAAAAGAAAGAAACGTATGGTCATTTCTGTGTCTTCGTCTTGTTATACTGTTCTTTAATCCACTGGAAACCGGAAGCAGTACCTGATTTCACCTTCTTAGCTCCAGAGGAAGCCACAACTTTGGCTTTATCCATACCTGTGTTTGCGGCAGACTTGAATTTCTGGTTATACTCGGAGAGATTGATCTTGCTGTCCTTCTTCTGCTGCTCCGAGTCATTAGATTTCCCGTTTCTCTTCTGATCTGAGGAAACGTCTGATTTGTAGTCCCACTGATCGGCCCACGACAATCCATCCTTGCTCTCGAAGGGAGAAGCCATAGGGTCGGGATTTCTGATGAGCGGTGATGATAACGATGAGAAAAGAGGGAAGGGGAAGGAAGGAAGAGATGAAAACCCTAGAGAAAGCTCAGAAATTCTGCAGGAGGATGGGGAGGACCTGATTAATGTCGAAAAACGCAGAGAAACCCTAAAATACACAGATATATATATATATATATATATATATATATATATATATATATATACACAGAGAGAAACAGAGTATCCTTAAAGAAGAAGAAGACATGTTCTTTTCTTTCTTTTTAGTCTTACCTTCTTCTCCAATCCAAAGTGTGTTCAAAGGCTGAACCATAGTATGAACCATACGTGCATTCCCATTCGCGAATGTTTCCAATCATTTCGAGTATGGTAAACACCCTTTTGTATTCATAATTCCATTATTTATTCTAAGGTTAAAAAAAATATTTCAGGTAAGAAAGTTAAGGTAAAAAGTGTAATAAATAAATAAATAAACAGATAAGAATGTTTTGATAACATACGCATTCGGTTTCATTCGTATGAGAAAAATGTTTGCCAATGCATTCGAGTATATTACGTACTATGGAACTTCAAAGAAAGAAAAGAAGAAAAGATGTGTTTGGTGTGCGTGTGGGGGGGGGGGGGGGGGGGAGGGGGCACATTTGGGCGGGGGGGCGGGTTCCTTTTGGACATCTATATCTCCTCTTTGGGAGACATACGTAGATATCTAATTTAACGTCCACGGGAGATAGATTACGATCTATGAGACAACCCAAGATATATTAATAGATAGATAGATAGATAGAAGCAGACAAACAAACTGACAAAGAGAAAGAGAGTTAGAGAGCGAAAGAGTTTCTTGAGAGTCTCGTTGATGCCTCACCATCTTTTATCGTAGCCTCCTATTGTCTTATACTACTTCTTGTTGTCAAGCAGCTTACCCCCACCCCCCATCCATCCCTTTTCGGCTTCTTCACTCTTAGGTCATGTGGCCTTTTTTGCCCTCACCAAGTGTTCCATTTTGAACCCTCCCATTCTTTGCAAAACACTAGTGTGTCTGCTACGCAATCATTCTCGACTCTAGTGTATCAAAATCTCTCTTTCAGTAACTAGCCCTCTACAACTCTTGTATCATGTGTTATTTGCGTCGTGCGGAAATATAGAGATTCCATGTTTAATCGATATAGAAACACAATGGAGAGAATATAGAGTTTTATATCACAATAGGGCATACCATCGAACCACGCTTACAATGATGGGAGCTCTAGCTCATGTGCTCGTTAGTAAGCTGATATAGCCTCAACTCAATTACTAAGTGAACGAGTGCATCTAAGGTTCACATAATACACTAGTTTATTAGCCCTAATAACAATGAAGCCATCTACTATATTAAATATGCTATTTGTTTCGTCCTCAATATTTAGCCAACCATTCAGTTAGGCAATTTTGAAGGTGTGACTATGTGCACATTAATGTGATAGTACACCCTTGTTGTTTTGGGTAAGCATGGATAATGTGATTGCAATAGTATTCAAATTTAGATCTATGTTTGCTCCATTTCATGGGAAGGGTTTCCAATGTAGTTGCTCATGTTCTCTCTTCCCTTTTTAGCATACCATCAAGATGTCATGAACCTAACTCAATGAAATACATCTGTTGTAGTGTGGTAAGCATCTAATTTTGGAGAAGGCGAAGAGGTTCAAAGATTTATGCTTTGCCCTACATACTCTATCGACATTATGACAGTGACCACACGTTTGCTTGGTTATAGTGATTCAATTAGGTGGGTGGGAAATAAGAAAGATCACAAGAGTATTGTGACATCATTTCATGTTTGGCACTTTGTTTCTATACTACATGCACGCGGCACTACCAAAAACTTAGCAAAAAGAGTGGAGTGATAGCATGGCCCTTTAACATGCGATCATACAATCTGGCTTGAAAACGCATTGAGGATTATCGATATTGGGATTAAATAAGATGGTCAAGATTGGTCTATGCTAAAATATTCGAATCATCGAGTGCTTTGTTATTCACACGATCTTCATTTGTCAATTTCCAATAACGTTAAGGTATACTAATGTTAAGACTTTCAATTTTATTGAATTTATTATCCTGTCCATGAGACCACTATGTGGAAAGCTTATGGTAAATGGAATTATTGCTATTTTTATTTTGGAGTTATTCTATATTGCACAACGCACTCCTAATTTTCGTGCCCATGTGGTTATTGAATACTTTGTTTTCTTTAGCATGAATAGTAAGGCTCATTTAGAATACACTTGGAAACTTGACGCCCCACACATGCATTCTTTTTATCTAGGAATGTGCACCCTCTTAGTGAACCACAAATTCATCTCTGCGCGGGATTCATCCACAATGAGGATACCACATAATATTATATCAAAAACTTAGCATCCCAAAGCATCACCAAAATAAATATATTGTTAATCTTTGCACGATAATTAATTCATTACTCACATACATTGTATCTCTTCACTATGATTGTCGATGTTAACTATATCATGTGTAGGATGATAAACATATATTGGGGTAATGCGGTTGAATGTCTATGATTACATGTTTGTTGTACATATTGGAGTGTAAAGACACTCTACCTAACTAATGGGAAGTATTTTTTTATAAATAAATAAAAAATTGCATCATGCGTGTTTACAACAAAGCCCATGACATGACATATGGTCATCTTTGAGTGGGAGATGATGTTGCACAATGAATAGAAGAAATATAACCAACAAAGAAATACTCGTATCGTTCTCAAATAGGTCCATCCATTTCAACTAATTCAAGAGCATGTGTTTCTAGATAACACTACGTTAGTACTTTAGAATAGACTTTTCAACTTTGTTGATAGGTTGCCCCTTCAAGAGTTAGTGCTCATAAATTGCTTTGGGATTAAGAAATGAGGATCGTGTCGTGGCACTCCATTTTTGAGAGATACAATTGAACTTGTTTGAATTTTATTTTTTTGAAGATATGATATAAGCTGTGAGTTGTCAGTTGTTGAGAATTAAAATTGTATTCGTGCTAAGAAAATTTCCACATGTGAGGTGTTCGAATATAAGTTTATGCCCACCTATAATTGTTGACAGGTTCTTTCTAGAATTTCTAGAAGTGCTGCCATATTCAAATATTCAAAGGATAGGCTACTTTAATTATGATGGTCCACACATGCACGCAAACATTCAAGAGGAACCTCAAACAACGTGTCTCTTATTGACTCTATACTTGTGATTTTGGCTTTTATAACACGACTTACACATTGATAATTTTGACTTCATCTGAAACCTAAACAAAGTTCTCACAATGTCGTTTACAATCAATTTGATTAATCTTCGCTCATTTGCATGGTCAAATCTTTTTATTTCACACCTAAAAATCGCTTTGCTTAGATGCAACCAAATGCTTTTGTTAATCATTCTCCCCCAAAAACCATGCGACCGACTTTTGGCACAAACCATTTCACAACCATCATTTGTGAACACCACATTAAATTGTTTCTCGACAAGTTGACCAACTAATAACAAATGTTTGTTGACTCCAACTATAATCCACACATACTTCAAGTTCTTAACTACCCCATTCGACATCACCACTCTATTGTTAGCCCAACACATTGTTTCCCATACTTACAATATATACTTGCGTACAATCATAAATCATTATTTCCAAATGTGTAATTAGAACACCTTGAATCATTGTAGCACATATCTTTCACATTTTAAAATGCGGTTGCACTTGATGCATTCTTGTTATCATTATATGTATCTTCTTGACTGTTACTAGTTGTTGGCATTTTACCTTTTCATGCAAATTTATGTTGTGCAATTTTTCCTTTTATAATATCACTTTAAGTCTTGAGCATGTCAACAAAGTATAGTGAACCATCCTCTTACACTTTAATCTCTTAAATAATCAATTAAATCTATCAATGAATAGACTTAACCTATGTTCTCAAAACTTAAAAAGTACTAGACCTCCATAACCACCACATTGTCTTATTCAAGAATTGAGGCTTACCATGCTCAACACAAAATGAAGCTCAAAAATATAAGATAAAAACTTGGGGTTTGATTTGGATGAGTGTTAAAGCTTCATGTGTGTGTGTGTGTGACGTCTAAGGTTGAACAAGAATGGAATGTATGTAACTCCAATTATGAATGGTAGCAAATCTTGAAACATATTTGCATTCTAAATTGTCACTTATGGCAAAGGCCTTCGTTTGAAGAGTCTTGACTGGGGGTTTGCCTTTGTGATTAACTCTAAAGAGATGTGGAATAGCAATAGGAAATTGTTTATTTTGCATTTTTCAAATAGAAGATAGTACTCATTGTTTCAGACAAAGTTCGATTGCTCGAAAGATTGGTTGCATCTCTAAGATTTGGCAAGTTTTGTCACATTGTTATTTAAGTGTTCATCCATCCCATTGGCGATTCAACATGTGCCACTACCTATGTGGTGGTGATACCATCCATGAAAATTTTATTGCAATTTCTAAGAGGTGGGGCCAAGCCCATCACAATGATTGAACTTCCGTTCCAATTTTATGAGCTTTGATGCTACAATGTAAATCATGAAGCCAACATCTAAAGAAGTGATAAAAGAAAGAGACAAATGTATCAAGAAGTTTAAAAGTGAAAGTCTTTCATACCATTTAGCCCTTTTACACTATAGAGGCCGCAAGTGTTGCCTTTAGACGACCGTTTTGACCGTTTTCGGCAAATTTAACTTTATATGAAGGTTAATTTGAAAATAAAACCGTCAATCTTGACGGGCATATATTTTATAAAAACGTAAAAATAAGGGTTTAAAATTTGTTAATACCGTCAAAATTTGCTAAGACCAAAACAATAGTACATGTATTAGTAGTTACAAATTACAATTCATAGGCTATAGCATATAGTTTTATTTGAGAAGGGTAAATGTGTAAACATATGTTATGTGATATGATAAAGGAGAAGACGTGCCCGGACATATGCATAGTGTGAAAATAAACTTAGGGCATGTTTTATTTTTAGCCCATTCCTCTCTTTTGTTTGTTTGTTTCTTGCATTCTTTCTTTCTCTCTCTCTTGTAATTAGCTTACCCTAGTGGTAAGTCAATAACACTACAAGCATTGTGTCTTGGGTTCAAAACCCAATTTCCTCACCTCTCTATTATATACTTCATATATATCTCTATTTCTCTAGATGCCATTGTGGAATGTAGGGGTTGAACCCATGACCACCTAGTCTCCATTGGGCAACCTTACCAACTGAGCTACATCCACTCCATTTGCTTCTACTTATTTCTTGATCTCTCTCTCACTCTCTCCCTTGATTTGATCAAGTTGTAATTCTTTCTTTCTTTCTCAAGCTCTTTGCTTTGATCAAGTTGTACTTTGTTCTTTCTTTCTTTCCCACCCTCTCTCACACACACAAGTTATAATTGATCATTGATGTCAAATTTCAATGCATGTCTTCAAATTTTACATGATGCAAAGGCTTGTGAAATGGAACTCTATAGGTTTGTTGACACTTTACGTTCAAATTGTGAAGGCTATACTATGCATGAAGCTTGGCGTATGTTTTGCAAAATGAAGGATTGACAAGATAGTTTCCCTCATTTGATGAAATTATGGCACGCTACTTTGGTTATTCCATCTAGCACAATTTCGTGTGAGAGAGGGTTCTCTAAGCAAAATCTCATCAAAGAGATGAAAAGAAATCCATTGAATATATAACACTTAGATGATTTAATGTGAGTCTCATTGAATGGACCACACATTGAAGAAATACAATGGGATTGTCTATATGAAATTTGGAAAGATGCAAAGGATAAGGGTATAATATATTGTTTAGTACGAATATTCAATGTATTTACTTTTTGAAGGGCAATATTTTTGACAAACCGTCATTTGATGGGCAATTTTTTTGGAATACCGTTCTCATGACAGGCAATGTTAGCCGTGAAAAGGCAACATTGGTGGCCACAATATCTTTGTCTCTTCCTTTTTGTCTGTTGCCCCACATTTTTTGTCTCTAGACTTGTCCCTTCATTGGAAAGATATGGGAAATAACACATACACTAGGTACTTAGCAACTAACTCATAGTACTCTCATGATATTTCTCTCGTACTTGATGTGAAGTCAGAGGTCATTATATACCATTGGTTGTCTTGCACACGTGACATGAGACTCATTTGGGTGCACTTTTAATTTATATAAATGAAGACAAGGAAATGGAAGAATGAACCATATGACTATGAAACTTTATAGCCTCCATGAACCTCACCATAACCACAAGTAAATAAATATAATTTCTCTATTTTGACATAGAACAACAGATTTTTGACAATAGGTTATAAATTGCTTCGTAAATGTTAATGATATAATTGGATAGTCATATGTTTAATGTGTATGTGCTTACCATATGAGTAATCGATATGTTTTATTCAATATTCATTTTTTTACTATGAATGATGGCTTTGAAGGTGGTAAGGAATGTTGAAATAAGTGACTTCATCGAAGGTTCTCCAATTGTAAGGAATTTTAAGATCAAGACCTACTTTGATGACATAGTTTGGGCTACTCCAAACCATTTGGATTTGCTATAATTACTATCATTTTCTTCATGGCCAAAACGCCCATTCAATCAAAGGAGATACCACACTTATGTGCTAGTATATGAAGCTTAAGCTCAAATTCTGTCCTCAACCTCAGCCCTTCAATCTACAAACTTAGACTTCTATATTCATGATACAAAAGTATTGATACCATCATCAAAAATTACTTGGTAAAACAAAGTATGAAAGCAATGTCTTCATACTAACATTATAGACTTAGATATGTGCAAATATTATTGCTCATAGGTTTCCTGCTGAGATTATGGAAATTCTAAAACCCATATATATATATACACACACACACATCACAGTGTGATGGTTAAACCTCAGCTTAGCAGTGATAAGGTAATGACTCCCAACTTTCTTAAGCAATGAGTTTTAAATCACATGTGCGCATATTTAAAAATTGTCAGTGATTTTGCCTCTAATAGATAAATTTGACATTTGTTTACAATTCCATGTATTCACAATGCTAATGCTGGAGGGTGTCAAATAGCAGCAAATTAATGACATGGTGGTGATATTTTAAGATCCTTAAAAGGCCAAAACCACAGGTATGGGACACAAAAAAAGCATGATGAAACAATCTCTTATGTAGTTGTTATTCATGTATTTTAAAGATCACTCTTATGATGAAATAGGGAGCACACACGTCACATTCTACATATAGTATAAGGTGAGATTCGAGCCCTTCAATCAAGTTGCCTATCTTAGTTCGCAATTGCTTAGATTCCTAATGGTGTATAGACATGAAATTTCTATCTTGAGAATCCTAAATGCTAACAATAATGTACAAAATAAGTGATTCATGAGAGTACAAAGTGAGCACACAAAATGCAACCGATGAGAAAGATACATTATACCTCATAAAACGATGATGATAGATGCCAATCTATGATGTAATTTACAAGGAAAGAATGGATCCCTACATTTTTACATAATCTAGGTCAACATTAGTCATCAATATCTTATTGGAAATTCTTAAAAGAATCATACATCATCATCATCATTATGGCCAAGACACTATACTAACCTGTATAGAACTTCACACCATTGGTCGCTTGATATGAAAGCACCACATATTTCAAAGAGAATCATAGACAACCTTATCAAACGGAATAAGATTAAAAAATAACAAATATCAAAATTTGCTACTGTATATTGCAGTGAACCACGTCTGCATGCTAAAGTTTTTGATGGTTTGCACATCTAGTTAACTCACATAACCACCATGACTCATCATTCATTGGATACAAACATCGCTTCATCTGATTTCTTCTAGTATCAAGCCTCATTTGCTTGGGATACTTTATAAGCATAAACCATCATCCACTACATACAAACAGGAGATAATGTCTGGCCACTTCTAATAAATTGGTTGGGATGGGAAGAGAGGCAGATAAATTAGAAATCGATCAAAATCAGTCCTCCCTAATTGCTTACATCTCTCTAAAAATATGACTAACAGAAAACTACAGTTAATCAAAAAACTATACCTTTCTAGTGTACAGATGCTCCCTTATCTCATACCCCGAAGAGACTTTCACCAGCATGTGAAACCAAGAATATAAAATACAGTGATTGGACCAAATAATGACTGTACAATATTGACGCCCAATTTAGATATTAGTGAAAGTGATCATGAATACTGAAGGACAAGATATCCCAAGGTGACTGAAACGAAACCTCTCAATCAGAACAAACAAACTAGGAATCACAAGGCAAGAATTTCCCAGCAATACAAAGACTAATACACATTTATACAGCAAACAGTCTATATTCAAATTACAGGTATAGGCTTGTCAGCAAAATCACACTGAAAGGACCCCTTACAATTCAGTCAATCCTTCTAATTCTTTGATCAAAAGTTCCTTCTCTTCATGAAATTGCTCATCTTCTGTAATGCAAACAGCATAACTTCATGCCTATCTTATATATGATTTACTTAACATAAAGTCAAACATAAATAGATCCATGCATGACACTTTCACAGTTGTTTCATGACACCTAAACCCTAAATTCTAAGTAGCATGCAAATATAAGATCACAGCTAAATACCTGAAGTTTAAAGAAGTAGATAAATGATGAGAAAAAGAAAGGGAGAGCACCTTTATCAAGATGAAATTCCTCCAAAAAGGCCAACAGCTTATTGCGATTTTGTAATAAGATTTTTACTATAGAGGATGGCTTTCGGGGATTGGCAACAAAGACCTAGATTAGAACACAAAAGTGAACATTCAGATTCTGCAAATGGATTAGTACACAAGACTCATACTTCAAAGATTAGTGATGTTGCGAATTAATTTCCTACCTTCCCCCTGAAGGTAAACATTTGCATCGATACAGAAATGATAAAGGGAAAAACCTAAAATACTCTTGATTTTTTGAATACCCATTTGAGTATTTATATGGTCAATTCATCCCCTCTTTTGAATTACATCTGCTATTCGGATCAGTATATGGTCATATATCTCTTGTTTCTCTCTTTTAAGGAGTCACCTAGGGGCATTCAGAGAAATAAACAGAAAACAACCCAAAACACTTAACTCTAAATGTGCAATGTTTGTGATGTCAGATGCATCATGAATTCAAACATCAACTAATTCTACATACTTGCAAAGTAATAAATAGGCCAAGTTTGCAAAAATTCTCCTTAGTTAAAGCTATATATTTCTCTCTAAGTAGGGAACTTAGATACCAATCATTTAATTCCAATCTGAGCCTAATCATTTTAATGCCGATCTTACTGAACCTATCCATCCATTCCACCCTTCCCTAGTTCCTCACTCTCCATTCCCGTCCTTGATTGATGAATGATTAAGTCTTAACAAAAACGATGTGAAAATGTCAATTAACTGAGAAAGAGCAGTAAATGTTTACTATGATGCCAGTAAGTAAATCTTCCTACTGTAGAGATAATTCTGAAGCTATGTGGGCCTACTCCTAGGACACAGAACAGTAAGGTTTTCTCAAGGCAGTATGACATTATGCCACAGAAATGTATAGAGGTGATTGCCCTATGGATAATTATATGGTTATGAAAGTAGAATATTGTCAAGTTTTCATTTTAATGACTAAAAATATCATGTGAAGATACATTCAGTGGGTAAAATCCATTAGTTTTGTGCTATATGCAAGATATGGACTACACACTCAGCCATTATTGGCATTTAACACAACATGCTGTTTCCTCGTCCTATGGATATAATTCTGCCGTTTATTTTAGGTTGAAAATATTCTTGGTATAAATAGAAGCTCTATTTCGGTGATTTACTATGAGACATATTAAATCCTTATTTTGTGGTCATATGACATCATGCTTTCTTACAGCTTTGCTTTCTATATGTGCACTATACCACCTTGTAAGTAGCCCCCAATCATGGAAGTAACATGGAAACACCTATGGTCATCTTTCATTTAGGATCAGCAGAGAATAAAACCAAACCTTGAACATATGAAAGGCCAGCAACTGAATATTTTTGCTCGTGTCCTGCATCAGTCAAAGAGTCCAAAATTTTCTATATTCAACTATAAAAGCCAAAATTAAAAAATAAATAGGTATGTCACCTTGAGCAACATCATTATCGTCCTAAGATTTCGAACTTCTGAGATATACTGCATCATGACGTTAGCATGTGGCTTTTCTAGTAGGATATCACCCAAAAGCTGTGGGATAAGAAAACCACTCACACATATTACAGATGCTGCATCAAAGAAAAAACCCTTAAAAGTTTAAACAATTACACTCCCTGAGAAAAACATTGTCCCTATGACTTTTCTAATATGATATCACCACCCAAATGCTGTGGCCATAAGAAAATCAATCACTCACATGACAGTTGCATTAAAGAAGAAAACTCTTAATTGAGTGAATAATTGCTTTCCTCTCTCAAATGAAAAAATATATATTTTCTTGGAGTGTAGATGCACTATTAATTACTTTAAGAGATTGCCGTCTTGTAACATAGTTCACTGAAGTGAGAAGCCGCTCGTACATACTGAAAAACTGTGACCATTAAGATCATCATTAATTTAGTTAGATATCTTGCAAAAAGGACACAAAGAGAGAGTACAAATGCCTATCACCTTGACATAATGGGAACTAAGATACTCAGCTACCAATACTTCGTGCCTTGTCAAGAGATCCTAAAATCAAACCATTCAAGAAAGTTTTGTTACGTTGAATGTGTCAAATTAAATCATTCCATTTATATTAAAATGAAAACAAATATAAATTACCAACCTTAAATGTCATGAATGCATCTGAAGCAATATCAAAGTTTGAGAGTTCAACATAGTCAAAAAATAAGTCAAAACTAGAAGATTCAAGCAAAAATCTGCAAATAAAAACAAGTTCAGGACAAACACTTGCTAAAAAAAGGAATTTCTAAAGAAAAATCTACTTTGAAGGAATATCAAACTCAAAAAATGGCATTACTTTGTAATAGTTGGATATCGAGCACAATCCCTCAAAATGTTGCCGGCATTTAAAGCCACCTCCTTATTTTGGTAACTGCAATAAACAATGGAGGAATCTGGCCTTTATCCTTGATGTATGAGCTTTACAAAAAGACGGAACTTTTGGAAAGATGATGCAAAAACACATCTCATGTACAAGAACAAATGAACTGTTTACACTAGTGGTACATAATTATTACACCATGGTTCGCAATCAACAGAAATTTAATGCAAGGAACTTTTCCACGCCCAATATTTATCTAATTAAACTTCCCAACTGATAAATTCATTCCATTAGGATAGCCAAGTAAACAGCGCCCCAATGCTTAATTGAAATGATGGTACAGCATGTAAGCTGTCACATCAAACAAACCCAGATGATCACTTTTAAATATGGATGAAATACTTTAGTGGATCAATCTAGAAATAATCCAAGAATCAACACAATTCTCAAACAGAGAGCATTCAAATTCATTGGAAAGATCCTCCAATAAAAATTTCCAACATTTACAATAGAAACATGATAAATCTTGACTTTATGATTATTTCCCACTTAAGGGATCATTATCATGCACAGACGCAGGTATAATTTAATGAAAATAAATAACCTCTGTCACAAGAGACAGGAACTTTAATAATCAGGATACATAGTCCTTGGATAACTCTATTCTTTGAGTAGCATGTTCTGGCTTTCTTCTCTCACGGGGCATTGTGTACTTTAAAGAAGTTAAAATATGGTTTTTTGTTCTCTTATCATTTTGAGTGCTCATGTGATGACAATTACTTGTCAACAACTTTCATCATTGGTGTGCCTCTTCACATCCCATATTATGACATCTAATCCTTTTACAACTTACACTGCCCAGACTTGCTCCCCCCCTTCCTTTAGTTAATAAAAATTTATTAATCACTTTACTGTAACCCTTCTTCATGGCCACAGGACCATCAATAATTTCTTCATAGCCAAAGGAACCATCACCAACTTCTTCTTAGCCACAGCTCCACCCATGTGTGTCCCCCAGAGCTCAATACACAATAGAACACATCCTAGAGGCTTCAACTTAGAGACACCTATAGAAACAGCAACGACCTCAGGAACCTAGTCCAGAAGCTCGCTATTTCAAACAGATAAATGCCATCACATCCCAACCTAGGAGTCGCAGGAGGACACACTCAGTATTTCCTTATAATTTATTTATACACTATCTATCACATTTATGATGAGATATAATTATATCAGTTTATACTCTTTTATAAAGATACTTTGGCCTCATTGATCAATTAGCCTTTTATAACAATAATATCTACTTTAGTTCTTTCTTTCTAACTATATAACAATGCAACGTATTGCTTGCTTTTTTATAGTTCTATCCATGACTCCAAGTGGAATGCAAGACCTTCCCATTATCAAATACATTCTATAATCATTTAATTCAGCAGTACTCCTCAAGCTTATATGGGTCCAATCATCTTCTTATACATAATACAAGCTCATGTAGTCAAGAGCAAAAAATAGGTTATCAAATACCAACATCAGGGGATATAATTATAAAACTATGAAACTCAAGAAGAAAACAAGAAATATTGATGCCAAAATCATTTTGGCATGACATGATGTTGCAATCGATTAGGTCACCACTATATTTTCAGGTTCATGAAATGAAGCCATATTGGCCCCTAAGGATTGTTTTAATTATTTCAATAAATATTTACAAAGTGCAAAAGATATAGTAAAGCTTACCATAATACAAGAAATTCAAGCAAATGTGTATGATTCTCAATATACTCAAGACAGCAGTTACTGGAGCCCACCTTCTGTCTCAGCAATGTGCCCCAGATATTAACAGAATCTTTCCTGGCCTATTAAAAAATAACAAGCAACATAATGACAATGTTTTAGCATATAAAGTGTGTATATTCCTGGAAATTTGAACGAAATTGTTTAGAATCTACTTACGTCCCAAGACAGCATTGGGAGGTTCAGAATGAGCAATTCTATGAAATCTTCTTTACAAACTTCCAGTACAATCTGAGTTATTTGTTCATTGTTTGGTTCAGTATCGGCATCACCAAGTAGCATCTGCTTGATAACAACAAGGTTTTTTTCTACCTCCTCAAGGACCTAAAAGAAAAATAACTTAAAACTAGTCAAACCACAGCAATATGTTAAAGAACATTAGATGGTGTAAAGTAATAACATATAATATTTGTGAGAGAAACCATAAAAAGATCTGAGTCAGAAAAGAAAGAATATGTTATTTTAAAGAGCGGAAGCCAGGGATTTGAAAAAAGCAATGCCATTCTAAGAAGAAGAATATCAAACTTAAATATGGATAAACTATTAAACTACCTAAGGTACTGAATGTTATTCTTAGCACATAAAATTCTGAGGCACATAAAATTCTGAGGTTAGATGGACTAATAACTTATGCCTTTGGGAGAACTCCAACATAGGGCAACCCAAGATGGAAAGGTCTGCAAAGGAAGGAAAGCACCGTCAGTGTCTGGTGATAATGACCTTGATTAGTCAATAACAAGGGAGACATGGTGGTGGTCCAAATGGATATATCAGACATATGCAATAAATTGCTAGTGTCTGATCGATTACTCATTTCAAAGGCTAAGGTCGTGACACTAATTGTGTAACCTTTGATTGGCTTGTTGTATGAGTAATTGTGCTAAAAAAGGTTATGACAGTTCTTTCCCAATGAGTTTTTGTGTCTGTGTTGTTTAACTTTCAACTTCTCTCCATGTCTCTTAATTTCTAACAAGAACAATACTAAGTATCTTTGGTCTTCATACTCCATTACCTTGTGGTCAGCATACCAACAATGAGTGCCTCCCTTTTCTATCTTATGTTTTGAAAATACTACCTTTGGGAGCTTCCAAAGCCAATAGATACAAGCCACCGATTGGAATAGTGCCTCTATCACTATTGGGATTCTTCCCATGTCTCGAAAGCTTGAAAATGTTACTTCTCAGTATTTTTAGGATCAAGAGTGCCGTCTTTTCCTATCCCAATAAGAATTCTGTTTCTGATCTTGCAGCCTATGCTTGACCATCACTTTAGTTTCATAAAGATTTATCAACAAAGTTTTATCAGTAAAAACAACTTTGAAGCATCTCGATATCTTTGTAGTTCCTCCGGCAAGTCAGAAATCAGCACAATGTCAATAGCATATAGTAATATCTATATGGCTATCTCTGCCCAGCATGCCCCTGAGCCACCCAATCAATATATGAAAGTGAGCATCCTTGTTTCACTCCAATCATGTTGCTCACTACCTCTAACAACACATTATATGGTCCACAGATTCCCCATTTCATATCTACTAGGAGTCAGCGGGCTTCTAGTTGGTGCATGAGCCAAGCACCTGGTACAATGTCAAAGGCCTTCCGAAATCTAGATACTCCTTTAATAGGCCCTTTCTTCCTTGATAAGAGCCCAAAGGGTCAGTATTATTTGTGGCTGAAGCATAATCAGGGTATACGATTTAGAAACATGTCTATGCCATGAATAGTGCATCTGGCAGGATAGTGTAAATGTATGTTGGGGTGTATGTAGATGAATAGGATAAACAGAAATGGTAAGTCAACAATCAAATTATGAGAATTATGGTTGAAAAGTAAGATTTGAAAGATAATCCGATCAGAAACTATTGATTTGTGGTAATGAAAAAGAAAAAAGGTGCATTCAAACGCAAAGAAGAAATGGCAAAAAAAAAAAAAGAGAGATCTTCAGCAAGACAACAAAAATCAAACCCCATACATTTTCTGGTGATAAAATTTGAAAGGAAATGATGAATCCATGATACAACAATGTAAGGAAATGTGTACCTTAAAAAAAAAGATTCGGTAATACATACATACGAACAGATACCTACGCCTATATAGACAAATATAGACCCGCAGAGAATTGAAATTGGAGAGAGAGAGAGAGAGAGAGAGAGAGAGAGAGAGAGAGAGAGAGAGAGAGAGAGAGAGAGAGAGAGACGAACCTTTTCAGAAGAGGAGGCAGCGATGGCGGAGGAGGATCGGAGAGAGAGCAGAGAAAAGCGGGTGGCCTTCACGATTTCTGAAGCAGACTTGGTCTTGGAGGGCTTGCTGAAGAAGGAGAAGGACGACATGGACATGGCTAATATCTCCCTGAAGAAGGAGCATGAAACTCAGAAGAAGAAGCATTCATATTTCCTTAATTACTTGCTTTTTGCTTTTTGCCTTTTGCTTTTTGCTTTTTGCTTTTTGCCTTTTGCCTTTTGCCTTTTGCCTTTTGCCTTTTGCCTTTTGCCTTTTGCATTTTGGCCTTTCAAAAACAATGGATGGTACTCCTTTAATAATTTTGGTGGGGGTAGGTCTCACGAGAGTAGGATATGCTCTCGCACTTCTTTAACGAGGCACCAATACCTTCTCCCTGGATCATGGCTCGATGACTATCTAGGCCGGGTTTCAGAACACGAAAACTTTGTGGAGAGGGATATCATGAGCTTCTCCTATTACCGGGATTTTGTTCCACACAAAGGGCATGTTAAGCCAAAACGCATATCGCCCTTTTGCTTCTTTGCTTCTTACCTTTTCTTTCTTCTTATGTTTTTGAGCTTTGTGGTAATAGTCACATAAATCTATGGCTCTCGGGTTCCAATCTTACTAATGTCCTTTGATTTATAAGATGGCCTTGAGAAATGTAAGTTTTCAAACATTTTTCTTTGGTCCACTTTATCATTATGGGGACATTCACTTACACCTGCTCATAAGTCCTCTTTCCCATGAATTAACATTCCCTCATAATGACAGTATTGATGCATTATAACGTCACCTAAAAATGCTTATGTTTTTCCTAGGATTCAGTCTCATAAGACACATTTAGGCTTCGATGAAGGCAATTGGTCTCCCTCTTTCTCTGTCACTCTCATATAAAAGTGTGTAATATTAAAACAACACAACAATACAAAAAACCGGTATTGTCCCTAGCACAACAGTGAGGATCTTATGGCAAGGTAAACACTCTAAGGCCTTGTAAGACTACTTCATGTAATGAAACTTCTCTAAAGACCAAGTATTTACAAAGCTTAGTTGCAAAGACTACCAAATAAAATTTCCTTTCAACCCATATACATGTTGAGAATCTCTTACTAAACCCTAAACCAAATTAAGTAAAGAAAGGTGAAAATATTAGACACAAGAACTCAATCCTCCAAACCACTCCCAAGTTGTGATTAAGACATAACCAACCTACCACCAACATCCCATACCAACAGATATTAGGATAACTAGTAGCTTTGAAGAGGTAACATGATCATTGCGATGGAAGCCTAGTCCAGACTATTGGTGTTTCATGACTTCAACCTTCCGACATAATGTGTCTTATGAGGGTAGCTAGGCCTCATATCAATGCTTATTGTTAGGTCCCTTGAATATATGTTTTTCTTTTTTAAAACGTGGCATCCATTGGCTGTCAAGATCATGATGGTGGATGCACCCCTTGGTAGTTGAATAACATATCCAATGAAGAGAGCATTGCCTTACCAATAGAGTGTGGACAATGTCTCAATATGTAGTAATTAAAGGTGTTCCCTTTATATACCCCAACACATAGGCTATTACACCACCATCCATTCCCAAGTTCCATAGGTCCTTATGTTTACATTCCAATCCCGAGGAGAATTGGCTTCCCAACTATCTTATGCTTAACCCATTAAAACTAGTTATAGATTTTTTCCTTCAAGGTATGCATAATCTTGGAGGCTCTTTCCAAAGTGTTGTAACAAGCTCATTTCAAATGATAATTGTTATTTTGCCAATATTTGTATTGAAACAAGCTATGTTTTGTGTTCGAAATATCGATTAAATTTGTTCAAAACTAAATATTGGAACAAAATGTTTTGGATTGTGAAAGTTCTTTTTCGCAAAAAGGAGATGGGAAGATATGCGAAAAACTTCATTGAATCTATTGTTGAGGACAACGAAGAACCTGACTCGTTAGGCAGCATGAGGGGACCATCATCTTGAGAGTGGGAGAACACCCCGTTTATAATAAAAGCATGGGGATATGGGCATTCAAGGATCTCACTAATGGGAATTGTTAGAGTCTAACTAATTAATTAAGCAAAACATAAGGAATTATAGACCAAAGAAAGGAAAGACGGGTGCCAAACCACTAACCGCCCCCTAGCAACGACGTGAGATGGGCGTAATACCACTTATAGATTCCCATTTTTTTGTACACTTGGAGATTTTTAATACCACTCACCAAAAGGTAGTGAATAACTCTATATTTCCAACTTCAGTGCCATCATTTGTTACTAAAAATCTAACGTAGTCACGAGTCATGTGTATATAAGGCCATAAAGATATGTGAGAGGATATAAGATATGTGTGATACAAGTGGCACATAAAATGAGAGAATGAGTTGGTTGGTAGCCTAAGGGCGAGAGTCCACGAATAATGAAGGACGATTAGTTCTTTGTGGTGGAAAATTATCTCTTTCTGTGAAGGAATGAGATTTACTTGTAGAGTCATCCCATTGTAGAGAACCCAACTATATCTCTATGTTGTAAGAGACGGAGGGTTATTGTGCACAAGGACTACCATGACAAATAGCTTATTATCCCTTGATTGACGATTAAACATAGGGATTGACCACTAATTACCTTTAGCCAACCAAATGTGCTTGCCAATTTGAGTGTCTCAGAACATCCACTAGTATTTGGACCCCCATTGATTTTGTCAAAGATTGACATTCAAGCCTTATTTTGTTTTTTAATTGAAAGATAAATGTATTCAGACTTCATTAGGCGAAAAAATATTCGTATTCAACATCTTCTTATGTAACCAATGTTCCATAATTGAGTTTTAAATGTCGTGAAGGGCTTTCAAAGCATTACTTATACATAAACTTTTGAGCAATAAAAAAATGCATGCATAACATTGTTATAAAGATTACATAAGTGCAACTTAGAGTAATTTTACAATATGAAACTATGGTCTCACATAAATTTATGATGGAATATGCATATGATCATAATAAAAAATATTGTGTCCTAGATTTTCAAAGGAATTTCTATTGATATGTAGAACGGATAGATCATTGTAAAACATGCAACATGATTGATCAATGAACAAGTGTATTTGAGGCATTTTTAGATAGATGGCTTCCAAGAAAGAGTGGGTAAAGTTTTAAAATTGCACAAGAGAGTTTTGTGTCGTCACATTCAAAAACAAAGTTGACTATGATTTTCCATAGTTATGCGTTAAAGGATAAATATGGCGAGAGATGTTGGAGACAAAATTGAGGTATAGAGAACAAAAAGGCTCATTAAATGCAACCTAACCAAGAATGAAATGAAGATAAAAAAAGCAATGCCATAAAAATTTGAGGGGTTCAGGCAAGTAATAAGAGGAATGCAAGGGATAGAAGAGAAGAAAGTAAAGAAATGAAACTGAGAAGGCTAGAGTGAGTTTTTTGCTGAAATTTGTTGGTCTTTGATGTACTTTGTTTGCTAACTAATGCAAAGTAGTGTTTTTTTGGAGAAAAAAAAACAAATATTAGCAAAATAACAAGAAGGCAATGAATCAATAGCCCATGATTAACATTGATCTACTTCATATCGGGAGAGAACTCCCCAATTTATACATTATAGATAACAATGCATCAACTATGTTTGCAACCTCTGGGCCTTTACAACAAGGCAAGGGTCAAAACTCTACAACATGATCAAAATAAACTTTGCAATAGAATACACTCTCTCCATCTTAAAATGTAGTAGAATTTCTCAACCTTAGAATACAATACAATCTCTCAACCTACATACTAACACAACCTTTATGATGAACCCCTTGATTGTTTGTGACAATTATGGTTATCACATGCTACTCACATTGGCTCCATCTTGATTGGCACCCTAAGTTTTGTTAGAAACTTTCATGGCCACATTGCTTTGCATTCAACATAACATGTAGTTGTGATGATTGGCAACAAATAGATACATGTGTGGGTGGAACCTACATGGTTCTTGACTAAGAGATAGATGGAAGTCAATGAAAGCAAGTAGGGTATAAGAATTGAACAAGAATAGAGGATTAAGATGGTAGGCAATAGGCAATGGATGTGAAAAGTGATATAATTGCCTACATGTGAAAGAATATATGTTTATAATCTTAGCTACACTTAGAATGCATTTTAATTGTGCATGGACGCTCAACTCGCAATATCTAGTCATCTTTTGCAATCATATGTTTACAAAAAGTATTTTTCGCGATTTTAGCCTAGGTGGGGATTAGATTCATAAGTTGTAACCTTTAGGTTGACAATCATATACTTTAACCGAACAAGCTAAGAATTGATATAATTTTCTTTCCCTTGAAGTTACCAAACACTAAAGATTAACTATGTGCTTGGTAGTTTTTGACGTATTACAAAATCAAGTATGAGTTTTTCCATAAAATCCATTATAATGTGAAATGGGAGAATGTGCTTGTTTTTGTAGGCAATTCACATTGTGTACAAAAGATAACACAAATGCTTTGCTTCCACTAAGAACAACGAAACATATTTAATTGTCTCCTTGGCCTATGAAAATATTTTGAACCCCGAGGAGAAATAAAACCTAGAAGTTGATCATAGACAATGGGATGGAGTTAGTTACACACATGCAAAAATAATGATGCCTAGAGTGCTTTGAAGGAGAGGGACAAATCCTTATTTGTTCATGTTAATGAAATCAAATCTGTACAACCTCTTCTAAGCTTTGTAAAAACCAAATTGCATACGATGTTATGATGACTTTGCGATTCAATTTCAACTTGTCAAAAACCTCAAATATTTTCCTATTTCATGTATCCTTGGATTTTCTTTAAATATCTCCTTGCTAAGCATACCATCTAAGAAGATGTTGGATTCATGTCTTCGACCAAACAAACCGTCTTTTGGGAACCTAGCTCCTCATGTTGAAAGAAAAACGGAACGATAACTTTCGAACATGTATTGATTACAATATTTGAACTATGAGCAATATATGGTTCTTTGCATTCATAGTTTGCTTGAAAAGGTTAAAAAAGCCATTATGCTTTACCTAGATAGATTGAGATTCGGCTATAATCAAATCCAACATATGATTATAAAATGGTATGTTTGCATATGCATCTATTGACGCTCTTATGTGCAATCTTAAGAATCAAGATGATGTGGTTTTTGTGCTTCAATAAGTAGCAAAGAAGGATGGAGTATGAAAGACAATTCTTTGATTAGTTTTTTAATTACTATTACGCTAATTAGCATTCTAACCGGACAAAATGACTCTAGCTAGAAATTGACTAGGATTTGTAAATGTAAAGAATTATATTGTTTACTAATATAAAATATCACTACATTTCTAAACATCACGATTTTCACATGGAGATTACGTAAAAATGGGTAATCAAGGCTAGTCAACAAAGTGTATATGTGTTTGTTACACGTCAATTGCATACATTAATTAATCTTTCCCAACCAATGCAAAGAGCATGCATAATATATTTTGCTTAATGATAACCTCTTGCCTTGTGACATTGTTTAAAAACCACACGCAAAGAAATATACGTAACAAGCATATGTGTAGGTAAAACAAGCCCACACATAAATAATTGGTGAAATCGTTTAATATACGTCTTAACATTCTAGGGAATGCATGCTTAAATGCTTTCCTAATGACTTTATACTGTTCTTAAACAACACTTTATGAATAATATAGTTGCTTGTGAGATGTTGAGGAAATCAATGTAATTGATGTTTTCAGGTGAAATATGTAGTAGCTTACAATTTTCATCATACATGTTGTCTCTAAAGTGATGCATTTTGTACATTTGAGTATGTCTCAACAGGGGTGGATTTACATACATGTGTGTGTGCGTGTGAAAGAGTCTAGATGGTCGATTTAGAGTGCGCACGTGTGTCCGTTAAAGAGAGACTAGAGATTGAGGCCTTCTTTGTACCAACGGATGCTCATAAAGGGGAGGTTTTGATAGCTTCTCAAATGAATGTGTCAATTTGTGTTCCGCATGATCGACAAATGTGTCACTTTGTGTTAATTAGGGTAAATTTGGGCTCATTCACCATTTTTGACTCTTCATTGCTTAGCAAATTGTATTAATGCAATTGGCTCAACTCTCCAACCAAACAATATTATTGTAGGCAATCTTGTGATTCTTTGCAATAGATGAATTCCACTTCTTGACTGATAATTCAATATATGTTTTATATTCAAAGACTCTTGGCAGCATATTGTGGAGATCATGTGACCATAGAATTGTAATGGGTTAGCATTATATAATTCATCATCTTTTACAAAAAGGAGTGAAAGAGACTTTACTTATTATCTTCCACCCGAGGAATCAAAGAAAAATAGTTGAGTGTTAGTGGTCTCTTAAATATTTCTATTATACTAGAAAATAAGGATATGTGTATGTTGTGTCAAAAAGGAGGAAACAAAGACAATATGTATGAATGTCTCTAAAGAGGCCAATGTGACCTATAGGCTATGAGACCAAAGAAATGTTAAAATCTTACAACTTGTTCTCATGTTCAAGCAATGAAAACTAATGAATTCTAAGTAAAGATAAAAGACGAGGAGGTACAATAGGTCATGTTAAACCATTTGAAAGCCTCATGAGATGCCTCCACTCTATTATACTACTATGTTTGAGGACTCTTTCAACATAAGCTACTGATGAAAAACGTAGTGTTAATGCTCCTTCTCTCATCTCCCATCTTTTTAAACTTGCCTTTTCACTTTATAAATTTAGCTTCTCATGCATGTGCTATCGTTTGTGTTAATGAGTTTCTCATTTTACCATCTCAAGCTTGTCATTCAAGAAAGGATACCTCAACAAACAAAAAAACCTAGACCACTGAACTTTTTCAACATGTGAAACGTGGTGTTTTTCCTTGAAGCTTCCTTTCCGCCTCCTTTATATTATACAAAAATGGTTGGGAATGCCTATAAAGTTGTGCCTTGTAAAGTCAATGAACTCGAATATCTTAAATATATGTGCACTATATGTTCTATTCAAGTTCATCACTTACTATTTCAGACTTAATTTTTAGTACAATATTTCAAACGACTTGCCATCTCGAATTAGCCAACTCCAACTCCTATTAAGATGTAGAATAATCATATTGCACCATACCATTTCGTCATTGTCCCAAGTTGTAACTTGTAACTAAGGTTAGGAATACAGGCACATAGTAGACTTGGTCTAAAGTGAAAGTTAAATGTTAACCTCCATTCCTAATAAAGGAGAACAGATAAGCATTAGTGTAGGGTACACCTCATAACATATGCACATATTAGAGTTGGTCCAAATGCAAAAGTAAAATATAGCATTCTTCCCTCTAGGTAAGAAATATAAACAAGAATTTTCTAGAGCAATTCTATGCTATAAGAATAAACGAGCATTAGGTCTAGAGCAAACATTCTATAGTAGAACCTACTGGGTTCATCACTTGGATTTTGCATATAATTGAAGAAACTAGTGACAAATATCTCGATTGTTAATGCACAAGTGGCGAGAAAGATATTTTGGAAGGGCCTCAATTTATGTGTATGGCATTGGATATTCCAGAATATTCAAGTCTAGATGTATATCTTTATATATATGGAGGATACATTGTACTTATAGATTGAGTGTATTGTGTGACTTCACATGAAATACGTTTATTGTTGATAATTGTGCACGATTAACCGGCATGAACAGTAGTAGCGTGTACCATAATTGCCCATGTTTTGAGATGTCATAAAAGTCATGGGCTCAACATAGTTGAACAAATCCAAAATATGAATGAATTTCTAGTTTTAAATTATTCCGAAATGTTTGACATTCATATTCTTTTTTAAATTGAACTCAGAGTGGATATTTGCCTCTTCAAGGAACATTCATGTTTGAACTCAAGTTTCCAAAATTGTTCAAGATGTGAGCTAAGTGGCCATCGAGTCAAGGAAAGACAAACATACACTAAAGTTGAAACATAACCCCATTGAAAAGGCACGTATAGAAGAATGTGGTGGGGGAACAAACCAACTTGGATGTATGAACCAATCCGCGATTAGTCTAGCTTGAGACGTTCAAAAATGAAGGAAGCAAACTCAAACCATGACAAAAAGTACGAGCCAATCATGGCTTTAATATCCTTTGGGTGTGGACTATTCACCTAATGACGAGAATTCTATGACATCCACAAAACGTCTAGAAATTTTCATATATTGGAGATACCTCGTGTTCCCTTGCAACTGCATGTAGTGTTCAACTAAACATATAGAACACGCATGGATCTGACTGCACAACCCCTTGCCACCCATTGCACTCAAGTTAGTTAGAATGTTAGGCCTCACCAACAAAGTTCCTAGTGTTACATATTAACATGAGATTGGCAACCCTTGAGTGTCCCACTCTACCCCACCTTTATAGGTATGCTCTAGGTCTCCTCAAGAGTTCACTCTATAAATATTATAAAATCACATACATTATACATTATTTTTATATTCAAACAAGCAACCCAATACTTAATAATACTCCTCTTTTTGACGAATGAGTGTCATGTTCACATTTCTCCAAATACTCTTTTATTCATATATTCTTCTTCAACATTGGAATTTGACCCCACAAGTGCTCAACTCATTCATAGTTGCTTCAATGGCCACAACCCAATTGTATTTATCTCACCCTCAAATTTACACCCAAGTGCAATATTAGTAGCAATTGCAACAATCCACTCTCTTTGGATTGTAAACTTAGCACTATCAAGTTAGGTTTTGCTTTATCACGCTTACACACCCATGTATGTGGAGTCTCGCATGCAAAAGATTGTCATATGAAGCCATACTAGGTCATGGGAAAGTCCATAAACACCCCCTTACATGATACCAATACCAAGTAACTCCAACAAACCTAGGCAGATATATATCTGCATCCCAATCCGCAACATGGAACAACCTGATATCTTCTTCCACCTAGCACCTACATTAGGGATGTCATGTCAAATCATCCACATAAAAAGCTCAAAATGAAATGTCAAATCACTAGTAGAAGCTCAAAATGTGACGCCAAATCAGCTATAGAAAGGTTGTAATGTTAGTTCGGATCACTTAGCTGATCGAAGCCATTTAATGTGAGGTCACAATCGTAGTTGAAAGTTATATGATGAGAACTGATCTTCTACTCCTACTACTACTTCTTCTTTATTCTCATGATACCACCCACAAAAGCCCACCACAACACGAGTAAAAATATTCTCGACACACTACGAATTCTTTGGTCGCAATCATAGGAAAAATATCTAGAGGACGGGGGCAAAGCAAGCCAGAGAAAGTTTTCCTCATTGGTAGTGTGATTGTTTTTATTTATTTATTACTACTAGTGTGAAATGGTTCGATGTGTGTGTGTGGGAACGTCCGGTTTCACATTTGTCCGGACAAACACACACCCACATCTCACTCTCTCTTTCTCTCTTATATGTATATATAGTGATATATTTTGCTTTCATTGAGGTCTCTCTCTCTCTCTCTCTCTCTTCATTCTCAAGCTTAAACACAGAGAAGGAGAGTGACATCTTCTGTTCTTCTCCCTATGAGGAAGATCCCTGGTGTGAACAAGCCCTTAACCCTCCTCCCCTGCCTCGCTAACACCTCCACCCCTCTTCATACTGCTGCTTTCCATGGAGACCTTCATGTAATTATAATTATTCCTCATCCATCCATCCATCCATTTTAACTGTCTATTTCTTTGCTTCATTTAGCACACACATCAATCCTAATCACCCAGTGATTTCCTCTTAATCTCCGGCGTTTATCGGTTGTGGGTAATTAATCCATTCCCCCTGTGGTGATGGTGGGAGATTAATCTTACTCACGGACAATTACTTAGCTTCTTTGTGGGTGAAATTGAGTCAGAAGTATGGGCGATTAAGCTTCATCTTGGGTGCTAATTAAGTTCATTCTGGGTGATTAATCCTAATGGTGGTGATTACTTCTAATTTTGGGCGATCAAACCTAGTTATCCGTGCACTAACCTAATTGTGGAAGATTCCCGCTATGTGTGGGAGTTTAAGGATAATTATGGGCGATTAAGACTAACTGTGGATGATTATGACTGATTATATGTAGCTTTTTGTAATTTATTGCAGAAATTGACATCTCTTTTGGAGCTCGGTGCAGACCCTAATGAGCGCAATGTGGTGAATGGACAGGTCTGCTATAATTAACTACACAATAAGCATGAGTTAACCTGGGATTTAAGGCTACTTAGAGAGTGATTAAGATAGTTAATTAAGAAGACAGAGTAATGAATCTACTCGATTCATTTGTAATATATTGACTAATAATATGTGAATCGATTGATTTTTTGTGTTATTTTCCGCAGACACCATTGATGATAGCATGCAAAGAAGGGAATTCTGCCTGTGTGGAGAAGCTGCTACAATGTGGGGCGAATGTGAGTGTTAAGTTCAACCTTTGATCAAATGGACTAATTAAGGATTAGTAAACTTGATTGGAGATTAAGAAGGATTAAACAAAGGATTAACCAGGGTAATCAAGGATTAATGATCATCTAATTATATGCAAAATCTTCTATAATGCATTGATCTGTTGTTTTAAAGGTCCCCCTGCCACTTTTTTTTTGTATAAATTTAGTAACCCCTAAATTAGCAACATTTTTTCATGTAAGTTTCTCATGGGGCTAAACATAGTGTAAAAAACCCCCTTTCATAGGTTCACCCACCTTGTGCATGAAGGAAGAAATTGTATAAATTGATATAATGAATAGCTTCCGGAATTAGTCTCGATAGAACTCGCATTATAGAGTTTCGCATATATCCACAAAGGTGTGTTAAGTAACGATACAATTGAAGTGCATGATCATGTTATGATGATTGTATTGGCAGGCCCTAGCATTCGATTCGGTTAAAAGGCGCACATGTCTCCATATAGCCTGCCGAGGAGGGCATTATGATTGTGTTGTCCAAATCTTGGATGTTGCCAAGAATGGCCCAATTCGAAGCACCTGGTATGGCATTCGAACCATCAACCGCTCATTATATAATATGCTTTTACTCTATGGGCTAGGAGGGGCTTGTCACACCTAGAGGTAGTTGTCCCAAGTAGCTAGGTTTTACAAACCTAGCTTGGAGAACCTCCATTACGAGGTTGGGCACCATATAGTGACACACACACACAATAGAAACGACATAAGCCCGTAATGTTGAACACTCTTAACAAGACATTAAGGAGATTACAAAAGCTCGCATTCTTCAATATTCTAATAGACATAGAAAGGTCTCCCTAGACTAGCTTATGTTGCCACCACCGTGTGGCTTATGTCCTTGGAATTTGTAGATCAAGCTAATACTCGTGACCATCATAAGCATACATGAAGGGAAGTGGATGCTTAAGTTCCTATATATTAGCTTTTGTTAGTAACATAATACAATGATAGGCATTTTCTATAATATTTGAGATCTATGATAACATGAGCTTGGGAGATGGTAACAACACGCTATTGAATCATGTATGGGTGATCCATATTAGGACAAGAGAACTTAAATGAGTAACTAGTTGGTAAGACAATGTTTTAAGGTGATATTCATAGCCACAATGTAGACGATGAGATGCTCATTAATAAAGTACGATAGATGTGAAAGCAACATGTTCTTGGAAGTTGGAACCGAGTAATTCCTCATTAATCATCAATCTAATTGAGATCCATCCTACTAAGTGAGAGGATGAAAAATGTAGAGGTTTTACAAAAACCTTTTAATTGAAGGGAAAGGGGTCATCTATTCGCAATGGATAGAAAGATACATAGATATCTTGGGTCAATTAGTAAATTAGTAAACAATAGAATACTATGTAAATAAGAACTAGAACTTTATCCCTGACAAAGAAAAATGGGAGATGAAGTAAAAGAGTACACGTTTGATGCTAATGTGGATTGAATAATGGTCAACAAACTTTAAATTACAATAAATGACAAACTCCAACGTTATACATGGTCATTTTGTGATAAGTTCATGGTGAATATCCAAAACTTAGGTACATGTGGTTCTCGTTGCCTCCTTTAAACGGATTACTAATTGGTAGTACATTCCTTATGACAGGATTGATAATACTTTGGTCGTGTATACCTTATATTAAAGTTAAGAATCATATATCTAATATTAATGAGATTATTATTGATCAAGATTGGAATTGTATATACAGGGGATTTGAGAGGTTTGTGAATGTGCTAGACAATGACGGTGCCATTCCGCTACACATGGCGGCGAGGGCTGGCCATACTGACATTGTGAACGTTCTTCTCAACAACGGGGCACTTGTCACTGCTGTAACATGCAAGTCCACCTATGGGTACTAAATGAATGATATAATAATCCTTTCTCGTGACCAAACCTTGATGAACATATATTCCTATGATCAAGGACTAAGTACAAGCAAAAACATTGGAATCATGTGGTTATGTAGGCCAGAGAATGGAAGCACACCGTTGCATTATGCAGCTCGTAGCGGATCACTAGATTGTGTCGAGGAATTATTGGCATGGGGCGCAGATAGAACCTACAAAGACATGATGGGGTAAGTGTTCATTATTATGCTTTAAATTTTCTAACTACAAAACAAAAAATGAGTAATAGTTACAATCTATGATCAATAATGGTGTAAGTTTATTGATGTGATAGTGGTGGATAGTAGCATGTCAATGACCTAGGGCCATTTATTTGCATGAAGAAGTAGAACTATTTAAGTGCGGAAGCCTTTTAGCTCTATGTGTTGAAGCTACAAACGTGAACCCCCCTAATCTAAATGATGGTGGAAGTAGGCATCAATTCTAGAAAAAACATACATTTTGGATGTAAGCATCAATACTAGAACAACATCATGGCCGACTAATGTTATGAATATTATTTGGTTATGTAGAACTTTATGTTGATGTGTGAGAACATTGTTTGCGACATTATTACTTGTTTACTTTGGGTAGGGGGACAAATCTGATATTTAATTTAGGAATAAGGGATTTGTCGACAATTTAAAAGTCTGATTGGGTGCATATAGATTTACTTGCAACAAAGTAAGAATAATGATTACCTACTTTTATACACAAAGCTACTCATAACAATCCAAACCATTAAAATAATTAGAGCAAAGTAAAAGTTAAATGATCCACTGTTGAAGAACCTAAGGAAACAAAAATAAACTTGTAAATGGTCAATCAATGTTGTGGAAAGTTTTGGACATAAGTTCTCTCCTAAAGCACATTTGCCCTCGAAAATTAAAGTGAACAATCATAAAAACATTTCCCTACATGCTACAATGAATGGCTAGTTCACCTAGTAAGTGGATGTTATGAAGCAATATGTTGAGACCCCCCACACCCTGAAGTAGGGTTGTCACAAACTGCACAAGTTTGTTAGTCTATTGATTGAATATGCGTTAGTACTAGTGCAAATGGGTGGCAAGGTACTAGGGGATAAGTTTGAGGTCCAAAACAAGATAGCTTTTCACCAAGAGGTGGATAAGCTTCACTTATAAATTCGGTGAGCAACTTATATAAGTGATGACATAACTACCACCTAAATTGTCATTGGTAAGGCAAAGTAACCTTCTTGTGCCAATTAAGGTTCTAATATTTTAATAGAGGATGCACCTTTAATGTTATAGATGAATTGAGGGATATTTATTTGAAAACAATGGGCATTTCCCAATAAGGTGGTATCTGAAATTGCGAAGACTTTCATGTTTCCTTGGTATTAAAGATAAATGATAAAGTATATGAACCTCTAATAATATAGAATACTTTTGGAAGCACTTTTGTCGGTGACCCTAGGAAAATGGTTGCGGAACTAACTACATATTGTAAATGATTAAGGTTTATATACGGTTTACAAATAAACTCGACTTCAATATATGACAATGACTTTGCACATCGAGTAACATTTAATTCTTTAAATGTAAAGTCGCCCAAGCCACATGTTTAGGCTTGTTTGCGAAGCATGCTTGTTTTCTTGTCTTTACCCATTAGCTTTATTCTCGTCTTTAAAGTAGTTATATATGGAGTTTTGTAAGCATATGACCATACAATTTCTTCCCCATTTCAATAGGCTCAGTGTTTATTGTATGTGGATCAATGTATTGAGCCATCTTATCTACTCATTTAGGGCTTACCTTGAGATTTTTTGTTTAGTTATTTGTGCATCGGCGCATACATTGACAAATATAAGGATGGATGTATAGAAATCAAGTATTTGTCGTGTCCATGACATTACATGGAATAAAGAAAGCTTTCTATGAACGATTTGTTGTAGAAATCCAAGGAAGTGCCCACACCACACATTGTTTGAAAGAGCTTAAACTAGTATGATGTCATACATTCACAAGTAATAGATCAATGGGCGCTTTAATTTTATTGAAGACATGAAACAATATATTTTACCTCGGGATATTTACAAGCAAATTTGCTTATATAGCAACGATGACGATAGGACTAGATATATTTTTTAATGTTATTTGTATAATTACATGATAAAATGTGAAAGTCCTTACTTTAGAAAGTAGCCATAGTTGTTGATGCCACAATCAACTTTGCTGAAGAATGTTCACTATAAATTCAAGATTGTGTGGGCGTGTGCATGGATTGACTTGGATTGGGAATAACCTTGCAAAAAGGAGAAATATTGGTTTATATATTATATATTTCATTAGGATTGACATTTTGCATGCATATTCTAAGCGAATTGATTTTAGAGCACGCATTATGGGTGTTCATGGAATAAGTCGCGTATAATATTGATCATCAATCTAAATAATAATAATAAAAGCATTAGAGTAATATTGGTGACTTCTATCAATAAATATATGCCCACAAAACAAATGGGCCGCCACTTGGGGTGGGGGTTCACACTTTCAAAGTAATATCTTTCGGGATTTAACAAGTCATAATATGGACCTAATTCACTCAACTTCCGCAAGTTGTGGAATAGAAACATCATCACAAAATCTCCTTCCTTCGAAAATGACAAGGCTTCATTAATTTCTCACAAAAGCAATGATGGGGGTAATCAAACTATCATTGTATATAAGAGATAGTACATGTTATTGTTCGAAGGCTATTTTTGTCTTTTCTTTTCTTGATCCTCAAGAAAATTCCACGATTCAAATGCTCACTAAGTAAGGAGGCAAGGAGATTAAGCCATCTTCATCTCCATGAGGAAAATGGTTGCCAATCTTCTTCCCCATGAGTAAAAAAATCTACATAAATCTAGGATGATGAATTGGGAAGGTCTAGGAAGAGCAAACTTGAAGGAAATCGATTTTGTAGTTGAGAGCAAAAAAATTCCCCTATCCATCCTTGAAAGACACAATGGAGTGTACGCCAATATTTCTTGTGGATAATTCAACGAACTTATTTTCTCCTTTTGCCTTCAAATTATACTTTTTTTAATAGCAGTCTAATGGTATTAAATCTTGTTCCTCATAAACTTGGGGGCATGGATTATAGTCTAGTTGAGCATTATAGTAAGTATGGACATTTGTATTCTTATGGCTTTTTGAGTGGTCAAGGGGGAATTCCCCTGTAGAACATTTGGGTACATATCTGTTTCTAAACAACTAGTAGCTTGAGTGCAGAGAAGCATCTTGTCTTGTCATCAAAGCTCCATTAATTTGGCATGCAAATGAGCATCAGTCATCATAGAATGATGCCCTTATTTTATGATATTTTGCTTGTGTGAATTAGTTGTGTTGTTAATATTAACATAGGGAGATGTTGTTATTAAAACAATTGATGTTTCTTGTCATATTCTTTTAAGTTTTATGACTAAAATGACAAAGAGGTGCTTCCCATGGGTGTAGGAAAACGGCATATGCGGTAGCGATGAAGTGGGGACACGTGGCATGTGCGGCAATTCTAGATCCAAGAGCGTCGGAGCCGCTCGTGTGGCCATCCCCATTGTCCTTCATTCGCAATTTGGAACCTGACACACGAAACATACTCCATAATGCTTTGTCTCGAGCAAATAAGAAGCGTCGTTCCTCCCTTGTTGTTCCCATCTCATCATCCCACTCAAGCCTTGCCACTGCATCGAAGGCAAAGCTCATTAGTCGACGCGTCCTCGCTTTGTTTCGACTGTACTCGAAGCCTAATTTGGCTCTCGTATGCGATAACAATCCTACAATGCTAGAGCACTCAACATTAGACCAGGTTGCCCCTTCCTTAGAGCTCCAACATTCAATAGAAAATCGCCTACAACTTAGCTCTCGTAGGACAAATATGGATTGCATGATTTGTTTTGAGACCTCCCATGATATGATACAAGTAGATTCATGTGGTCACCACATGTGTGCCTCTTGCACAATTGCTCTTTGTTGTCATAGTAAACCTGACCCTAACTCCTCTTCAAATGCCTCTCCCCCTCCCCCTTCATGCCCTTTTTGTCGTAGTGATATAGTCCACCTCACTATAGCTAAATTTGCCTCTTCTACCAAAAATTAAACTAGAAGTATGCATTTAGCTTCAATTTTATGAGGGTTCAAATGCCCCTTACTAGGAAACCAAATAATTTGTGCTAAAAGATAAACAACCTTGGCGATACATTATTTTTAATGCATAAAGTAAGTCCCAACCTCCAAAGATACATTGAAAACATCCAATCCACAACAAACCTATGGCCCTTCATTGATCTCCATCAACCGGACCATCGCTGCCATTTTTAGTCTTCCATGTTCAATCATCTTCGCCAACCCATCTTTATTTATCCTACATTATGTCTTCTTTTTTGTCATACTACACCATGAATTACACTTTTGATTTGATTGATAAACTCTTCTTCAATATCCTCAACATTGCACCATGCTCATTTCCATTACCTTTATCTTCTCAAATCCTCTTCATTATTAGCTTCCTAGATAACTTATTTGACACACTTACTTCATCCATACACCTTCATTATCCTCTTCAAGTAGTCAATGCTTAACCTTTGACAACACACCACTCTAATCACTTCAGTTATCTTCATCAAGTCTTAATCTTTGTTTCCTTTTTACACACTGTTGGATGCACCTACTCCATTCATGTTTCCTCATCAATGCATCATCTTCATTCATACTCAATCATTGCTCCTTTATCATTGTTGAGCTTCTACACTACACCTTTAATTGTCTCATTCTTCTTCAATGCCCCTAACCCGAAGGCTTCATTTTCTCCCCCTATGATCCTTTATCAATCAAACCCCATTTTGTAATTTTTCTTCTATTGCGAATCTTGGATGCACCATACAATTGTTGTCCCTTCATTTATCAACCTCACCTTAACAATAATTCTTTATTTTTCCATTTAAACCCAAAATCTAATAAACATTTACACAATCCTTCATCTAATTAGAAATGACCATTGTTGCAAAGGTTTTTCTACTTTTCATTATGGTTTCCTCCTAATCAATAATAATTCTTTGCAAGCATTACACAATTTAGAATGACATCTTCTAGGTTCATGAACCCTAAAATGCTCCCAAACCATAGGAATCTTCATAATCAAGTTCAAATCAATATGTAGCCATGCAAATATAAAGTTCTCTCTTATGAGAAATCAATCGACTCACATATATCATGCATTATCTTTAGTTTTGGTGCTTCTGCTTTAAGTTTTTGTTGATGGCATGACACCACAAGTAAAAGGGAACCTTGTTCATGAGTTAAGTTATTAACTAAGGTCCCCTTTTATACATACCGTGTAAATAAAGCCAACACTTGTTTTTATTCGCCCACTACTATTTTAATGGGTGCCCATACATGTAAAATCTTTGTTAAATTCCAAATTACATAATAAAAAGTGTAATGTACATTTTATGGACCAAATTTCCTTATGTATGGAAACTACCCTAATGTTTTTCAACTATCGTTTCATATTGATGGAGAGTTCAATAGAGGTCTTACATAAACATGGAAGGACATGTATGGGACATCGTCTTCGTGTGAGCATTTATTTAAGTTTTGCATGCATATGTAGGTTTAGGTGGAGTTGTGCTTTTGGGTATCCATTGTTAGTTTGTGTGTGGTGTGAAGACAAAGAGAAAAGCTCGAGCATTAAAAGCTAAAAGCAACAATGACAGACACATTGTCGTTGGAATAATACACTTAAGAATTAATTAACACTAGCAATAAACTCAAAGGATCTAATCCTGAAGATCAACAACCATTAGAAAAATTATGATCTCTCATTAGTTTGTTTGGAAGGTTCCACATGAACTTTGTTTCTATGATGGTATAGAAGTTTCTCTATCTCACATATAGATCCTAACCATCCCCCCAAAAATATGTGTAACCTAATTTATATAGTACCAATTACAACTCTAAGCCTACTACTTCGCTTTAGAACCTCATTGAAGCTTTGACTAGATTTCCATTTGGTATATACCGTATAATCTTGAGTCTTTCCATGTCCAAATCATGTTTGATTTAGAACCTCATTGAAGCTTTGACTAGATTTTCAAATGGTCTACCGTATAATCTTGAGTCTTTCCATGTCCAAATCATCTTTCTTATATTCATACAAATTAATCTATGGAAACGCTCTTGGATTCTTAGTGAAACATGCTTCATATTTCCCAATAACTAAATAAGGTTAGGAAAACCAATCAATATTGTTGTTTGGTTTGGATTTGCTTGGGGAAGCCATCCTTATGGGAAAATCTTTTTAGTTTGTGTTTGTGGCAGAGATGGATGATGTTAAAGGATGTTGAAGTAGTTCTAGAGAGTGATAGGTAGGCTAGATTATGTTTCATTTACTTTTCAAATTTGGGGAGTGGTTTTCTTATTTTTCTGGGGAGGATGAGTGGAGGTAAACTGTGAAAAGGTGTTGTATTAGGATGTATACATTTGGTACCAGGTCTTATGTGTTGTTAACTATGAGCACGTTGAAGAAAGATTGTGTCTCAAGATGCAACTACTTTGTGTACGTTGAATGTGGAAAATAGAGGAGGATTGGTCATTGTTCTTCAAATCTTGCATTCAAGATGTGGTTTTCATGATCGAAGATGATTTAAGGCTTTAAAAGACTTGACCATCGTTCTTGAGTGATTAACTTTGTTTCGAAAAATGGTTTTGGATGGATTCAATCCGGACAAAGTCACACGCACATGCATCCGCAACTCATACACTAATGATGGTTCTGTCTTCGATGTGTAGGTGAATTGGACAAAGTAATGGAAGTGGCTAGAAGGATGCCATATGGCCCTCATCTTCTGTGTTTTGAAGCTATGAGCAAAGAGGTATGCTGATTGGGACTACCAGTTAGAAATGTAGTCTCTTGGACTGCATCGATATCTGAATATGCTGAGTATGGTTATGTTGAAGAGATTCAGTATATGGTGAACCAAGAAAGTTCTAAGCCATTTTGAAAATATGCAACGCCAACACATTTTCTTGTATGCTGAAAGTTTGTAGCATGATTCGATCTATAAACAAGGGAAGATGCAATTCTTGGCAATGCATTATTTTATATATATTCTAAATGTGGTTTATTTGCGAGGGGAAGGAAGCAAAGGTAAAACTTATTTCAAGAGGATGCAGTGTGATCACCTCTTGCCAAATACAATCACTTCCATTTGCATATTCAAGGCTTGTTCAAGCACATGGGCTTTACATAGAGGAAAAACACAGAAAGTGCTCAAGGGGCTTCTAGTTCTTGGCTTCTAAGAATGCACTAATTTCAGGATATTACGAGTATAGATTTGGCCATGCATCATTGAATCTTTTTGAACAAATACTAAATGATGGTCTTTCTCTAGATGTAATCACCTTGGTAAGTTTGTTAAAGGCATGTGGCAGTGTAATAATGGTTGATAGGCATAGAAAGTCACAATGAAATCATGAGTAAGAGGATGTTAGAAAGCAATATTGAGCTTGGGAGTGCTTTGGTGGACATGTATGCTATATGTGGCAAGCTTGAAAAAGCACAAAAAACAATCAATGTGGTCTCTTGGAATGCTTTGATATCAGGATATGCTAAAAAAGCACTAGATTCTTTAAGGAAAATGTAACTCGAGGCATTGAATCGTTTTGGATCATTACAATGCGATCATCAGTGCAACATGAGAGCATCTTAAGAGTTGTTCAACCATTGGTAATGAATAATTTTATGGCAGACAATGCATTGGTGGATATGTATACCAACAGTGGTGGAGTCACTCAAGCACAAGAGATTTTTAGTGGATTTCTAGTTAGAGATGTGACTTGCTTGAACACAATTATAACAAGAAATATTCAATATGGGCAAGATGAAGAAGCATTGAATCATGTGGGATCATTGCAACGCGAGAGCATCTTGCCAAATATGGTCACTTATTTTTGACTTGGAAGAAGCATTCACAATATTTTCTAAGCAACATAACTGAGGTGCAATATCTTACAACGCAATGATTTTTGGGTATGTGTGGAATAATAAAGGTTTTTCAGCTTTGCACAGCCATGATGCATGATATGTGCATGTATTTTAGATGTGGAAACTTGGAAGAAACATTCACTGTCTTTTCGAAGCAACATAATCAAGATGTGGTGTCTTACAACACAATGATTTCGGGGTATGTGCAGAATAATAAAGGTTTTTCAGCTTTGAAACCTTTGAGCAACAAATATGTGTAGTTGGTTGACCTTATTGATAGCATGTAGATGCTTTGGCAATATAGATAGGGGGAAATTGTGCTTGAATGAAGCTTTTTGAAATTGGATCCTGATACAATACTAGGATATGCATTGATGTCAAGCATGTATGTTGAAAGTCACATAGTGGAGGCTATATATCTCCTAATCATCTCTCATTTTGGTAAAATAAGTGGACCGTATTTTGTAGATGATATGCTTTTTTAAAACTAATGGAAGGATATATTGTTTAGAAAAAAAATATTGTTGGTGAAAAGATTAATCAACTAGAGACCCTCAAGTTTGGCGACAATGCTCAATGCCTTTAAGTACATTAAAAGAGTGACACCTTAAAATTTTCAGTAGTATTCAACTTCATTCCCTATCATCCACTACATATCTTAGAATGCAAAAACTCAAGAAAGCAATAGTTTTCATACACATGGCTTTGAGGAGGTTGTGATGATTTGACTTGGAAAAGAAATTTTTGATAATTTGATCCATAACAACAACTTGTGATTGCTCAATACATTTAGTAAATTATGATAACATGTGACAATGAATATTTAATTCCTGCTATGTGTTTTTGAGATTTTAGATTCCTTTTGGAAGTTTGAAAATAATATTTAAAGTGAGAAAATATAATAAATTGTGCACATTGTGGATTTAACAAATCATAGCTTAAGTGTGTCCATTCTAAATTTATCTCTTTAACGTAGAGACTTTTTTTAGAGTGATGGCAGGGTTTAGGGTTGTAGGGAGGGCGCCGAACGCAACAGACTCCTTTCTCCTAACACGAGTCAACGTCACAGGAAGTGATGAAGTGGTTTACGGCTGCACAGAGCACCTCGAATGAACCACATCGATGCTGAGTTTCCTTATCCCTATAGTGTTAGGTACGTCTTTTTTATTAGGGTGTAAGGTTAATAGTAGGGCATTAGAGGGCAAGGGAGCCAAAGGGCAACATGCTACAAAAGAACATGTTGGCAAAGGAGCCATTGGAGGGTAGGAAAGCATCATTGGCATCAATTAAAGTACCGGTGGCAAGGGTGTCGGCCGTCCGGTGGGTGGAGTCGAGGTATGGACTACAAAGGATGATTAATGATCGGGAGAAGAAACATGTTGGGAATTTGGAACACAGGGAAGCAAGTGACACATGGAAAGACGTAGGGAAACATATTAATGGAGGAGTTGGTAGGATATGTAAGGAATTGGTGGATTGGACAGATAAGAGGGGATGGATGGAAGAGGTGTTTAGGGCTCCTTCGAGCAGTATGGTTGCAACCATCTTCACAGTGGCTGGCAGTGAGGATTCACGAGTGTGGGGAGAATCAGATGTTTGGAAAGTAGATATCCGGAAGCAAGAAGTTGGGGGAGATCATTCCAACCTTGCATTATGCCATATGGACCAAGAGGGGCAGCGGGGACCGCAAGGAGGGTCGCCTCAAGGGTTGGTTATTGTGGAGAGGGAGGCCTCGGAATACACGTTGCAAGTGGAAAATCTTTTGCAAGAATGTGGTTAGGCACATAATGCATACCTGAGAGGAGATCATGATAAGGATGTGAAAATGATGGAGACTTCTGAGGTATTGGATGTTTTTTTGTCCGAAGAAGAAAGTACAATCCTAAATGCCGAGATCAAAAGATTAAAGAAGTGTTCGTTCATTTGTAAGCTACTTGGTGGTCGGCCCAGTAGAGGTATGGTCCGTGACATGCTACCGGTAGCTTTAATGGATAAGGTCCCACATATAAAGAATGTGGATAATATAGGATGAAATTTCATTCACATTTAAGTGATCGAAGGGAGTGATGTATCACAAATTATCAATATGAAATGTGTAGAGCTCAAATATGGAAGAGCTCTTTTGTTGGAGTGGCATGCTAATTTCAATGTTATGGATGAGGCTAAGAAAATTGGTAATCCCATGGTGATATCTATGGTGATATCTATGGTATTCCCTAATCTACTACAACATTTATATCCTTTGATGCAAAATATTGGGGAGAAGATTGGCATAATTTGTCCTTCAAAGGCAACCATGGTAGACAAAATTAGAGACTCCCCTAATATTAGGGTGCTTGTGCAAATTTTGTCCACACTCCCCTCTCTAATTAGGGTGCATGAAGTGGAGGCAAGATTGATAGATGTGGAAGTGGAATATGAGAGTCTATGTGGCCAATGTTTCTATTGTAAAAAAAAGGGGCAAATTGCTAAGGAATGTCCAAGGAAAATTAATAGTAATGTAAGGGGGGAGAAGGTTACAGGGCCGTTAGCTAAGCAAGAGACGATAAGGGCGACAAGATCGAGTACCCTCAATGGGGCTGAGAAGGCGAACACTAGTGCAAATGGCTGGACTCATGTTTTGGGATGCAAAAATGGCTTGCAATGAGAAGTAAACACGGATATGCCTCATGTAGATTTGGAAAATCATTTTGAAGTGTTGCAAGAAGAGGAGGACCTAGCACAGGATCCAAGGAAAACTATTGTTGAAGAGTTGGTAGCATGTACACCTGAGGTCCCGTTAAAAAGTGCAACACTTAGACAAGATTGAGAGCAATGAAAAACTGGTTACGTAACAGGAGGTGTCAAGAAAGCTCAGCCATCACTCCCGAAAGTTGCAAGCGTTGAGACAAGTATGGAGGCAGATGTTAGAGTTCTAGCCAAATTTTTTAGGTCAAAAATATTGGAAGGGGACATGATGGACAAGGGATATAGGTTTAGTCAACAGGCTCTTACACGGTTGACTACAAGGGATATTGAAAGCCCTAGGGCTAAGGGTTTATGTAGTTGTTGCTGAATGTAACAAGTTGCCGACTATAGGCTTCTCTTTTGATCTAACAGGCCTAGAGGTTACAACTAGTAACATGCCGCAGATCTCCAACTCTATAGAAGTCAAGGTGCACAAATACTTTAACAGCCTACCTATCACCTGGAATGGAGATAATTGGATGTTGATGTAGCTGAATGTTGAAATGATATGTGGGAGTTTCGATAATTCTTGCATTAAAAAGCAGCTTCTACTATGCCTAGAGGAGACAGTAGACTCCCTCGATGAGGTGTTACACTTCCATGAGGAGGAAATGGAAGAAGCGACAAGGTAAGATGTTGTTTTAGGATGGGAGAGGATCAAGGCGGGAGCTTGGGCATGGAATCATAGGAATGGACTATGTCCTTCTTGGGAGACTTCAGAATTGATCTCATGAAATTAATCACGTGGAACATACAAGGTCTAGGCGGCAACAAATGCATGTTGGAGAGGAAGAACCTTCGTCAAGAGTTCAAATACCCAAGCTTTATGGGGATCCCAGACATTTTGCTCTTGCAAGAGCACCATTTGAGTGCGAATAGAGTCTTGAGTATTGGCAATCCTCTTGCGGGGGATTGGCATACTTTTTGGTCCCCAACGCAAGGTGAGCATGGTAGAAAAGGGGGTGTTTGTACATCTATCAAGAATAATTTGGATATTATTGTTGTGGGCCAAGGCACCATAGATAGTGGAGGGACATGCCATCTATGTGACTGTCAGATGGTAGCAATGTATCATTGGAATAATAAATGTGTACGTGCCCAATTCATCAGCGATGCAGGCCCTTTTTTGGAGGCAATTGGCTGATGGCCTACCGTTTGCAAATGCATGGATCCTCGCAGGGGATTTTAACATGACTTTGCACATAGAGGACAAGGTGGGGGGCATGCATACAATGGTGCAAGGGGTAGAGTTAGTTGCATGGGATTTGTTGATGGGCAGAATGGGAGTGAAAGATGCTTGGTATGTACTAAAAAACCTGCTTCTCAAGAGAAGGTTGCAGTATAAATGGCTTTTGTATGTCTCGCATAGACAAAATATACATAAGCTCAGAATTGGAAAAATATGGCAGTAATGTTGAAATCATCGCAGGTTTAGCTTACTCTAATCATATGCCAGTTATGATTATACTGATCAATCAAAGGAGGGGAAAAAGGGACTGCAACTTGAGGTTTAGCACTAAACTTTTTGAGGATGCGGAGGTGGGAAGGAAGATAAGGAGTATATGGGAAAATAATCCAGTTGGTTGTGGTGCACTGGATAATCTTTGAGGAAAGATTATAGAAACTTCAATGTACTTGCATGAAGAGACTAAAAATAGAAATGTGAGGTCTAAGGAAAGAGAGGCGAGATTAAGAAGATTGATCGCGACTGCCCAAAGAATGCTTCAGAAAAATCCCAAGTGTTAATGGTCGAGATTAGGGCTGGAGGCTGCTAAAGAAACACTACAACGGTTGATTGTGTCTACAAATAAGATGGCATTCAAGAGTTCAACAACATGGTGGAGCAGGAATGGGAACAAGGTGAACCAACAATTTTTTAAGTATAAAAAACCGAGAACAAATGGTAGCTACAATCCTAAGTTGATTAAGGAGGATGGTTCACTATCAAAGGATGTATTGGAGATCATGGAGGTAGTCACAACTCACTATAGTGGGCTACTCTCAAATAGTTAAGTTGATTAAGGAGGATGGTTCACTGTCAAAGGATGTATTGGAGATCATGGAGGTAGTCACAACTCACTATAGTGGGCTACTCTCAAATAGTTATAATCGCCCCGATCAGCCTTCACTAGTAGAATTTGTACTGGAGGGAATGCAACCAAGAATTTCAAAGGTTGCATAAGTTAAGTTGTCAAGGACACTCTTGGAAGAAGAGGTGTCAGACGATTTGGCAAGTATATGTACCACATCTTGTCCAGGTGTCAACGAATTATCAAAAGATTTTTTTGAAATTTTTTGGGAAGTGATTATGGTTGACCTAGTTGCTGGTCAAAATGAGGCATGGGATGTTGGGTGCTTACCTGAGCATTTTAAAGAGGGGCTGATATTTCTAATTCCTAAGGTACATGGTATAATAACGGATGTGAGGCAATGGAGACTGATTACGTTGCTCAACACAATCTATAAGATTTTTGCTAATATTCTGGCCAAGAGGGTCAAACGCCACTTGCATGTGCTAATTAATGTTGGACAAATAGGATTCATGGAAAATAGATGTATAATTGATAATATGTTGACCTTTTGGGAGGCGATTGCCTTGGCAAAGAAAACCAATCAACATATTGCATGTCTCCTGCTTGACTTCGAGAAGGCATATGACAAAGTACAATGGCCTTTTTTAGACAAAGTCATGGAGCGTTTGGGACTACCCTCAAAATGGATATTAGGTGCGTTGGCCCTTTACAAAGGAAGCTTGAGTAGGGTGTTGGTGTTAGGGCAACGGGGCCCATCAATTCCATTACGCAGGTCAGTCAAGCAGGGGTATTTATTTCAGAGGCATTCTCTTACTTTTTAAATAGACCGGATGCAGGAATACGGGGATTGATTGTCCCACATGCATGCAAGGACTTGTTGAACTCCATGTATGTAGATGACACTATGCTCTATCTGCAAGGCAATGATGCTAATTTGCAGCAGGTCGAAAAACGAATTGAGTTGTTTTGTAAAGCATCAGGTGGGAAAATTAATTGGAACAAAAGTAGAGGGTTTTGGGTAAGTCCAAACCCATGGCCGCTTTGGCACCCTAATGCTGATTTTCAATGGGTCCCTAATGGAAGGGCTGTTAAATATTTGGGCTTTTTGGTGGGAGTTGAGATTCAGAAAAATCACCAACTTGAGCAAGTGAAAGATAAAATCAGAAAAAAGTTTCGGTTATGGGCATCAATAAAGCTTTCCCTTTGCAGGTAGAGTGGTTGTGGTCAAACCCAGACCCAGGAAAGTTGGAAACTGATTGTAAGCTTTGGATAGTTGACAACAAGCACGTATGTGATTTGGATTGGGATCCGCTAGAGGTGTGGTGGCAGAAACCGGGAACAGACAAACTGGAACGGTTTTTCGAGTACAATACTAAGCTAGGAAGGCAAATCATTGGCTCCAAATAAATGGGAACTGCTCTAACTCGCAATAGTTGGAAGGATAAAGGCATTTCTTATGACTTATTGAAGTCGTTTTGGAGGAGACTATGAGCGTTCGATATGCCAGAAAAAATAAAGCTTTGGTTGTGGCTTCTTAGTCATAAAGCGGTACCAGTGGGGGAGTGGCTCAGGTGTCGTGGTGGTGAGGTTGGTTGCAAGATATGTGGACACCCTTTGGAATCAATTCCTCATTGTTTTTGGAATTGCAGAGAGGCTATTTGCGTTTGGGGTAGAAGTCTCAGGATAGTGGCAACATGCGGTGTGAATGGGAGAGTTGTATGGGGGTTCGTACAGGGGCTTAAGTTAACAAGGGAAGGCTAGGCTGAACAGTTAAACCCCCATGGTCATGGATTTATATTGGAGGGTGGCAAGGTGTTTCAAAGTGTTGGAGTTCGACTTGGCACTAACTCAGAATTTTTTGAAGAGATATGGATGATGGTGACTTGTTTATTGGTCTGGCACATTTGGACCAGGCGTTGCAAGTTTGTTTTTCAACAACAAAAGATCCCTAGCGGTGAGGTGTTGTTAAATATCTGGTTCGATCTGGTATCTTGGCTGCGGGGACAGTACGACTCGATTAAGGGGGAATCTGATGCAGCTGAAAGAGCTCGGTCAAAGTTCATGCTGAAATGGGGTAGATCTCCTATGGTGGGCAGATCATCATCAGGGCCTGAATGGAACTACCAAGCACCCCGATGGTTGTTTCCGCCAATGGCGTCCATCAGGGACCAGGTGGTGTAAATATGTATAGATATGGTACAAATTACTAGGTTATAAGAGTTGTTGGGATACTTTTGTTGAAAATGAGGTGGGAACTATGATCACTTTGGTGAGAAGGCCAGAGTGAGGGTTGATGAATTTTTGGTGGTCTATGATATAATTTGTTTGCTAATTAATGCAAAGTAGTGTTTTTTTAGGAAAAAAAAAAGTGTCCATTCTAAAACCGATATAGGTGTTTGATGAGAAAATTGCATAGATGTTTGTAAAATGTAAAGAACCTCTTGTGGTTATAAGATATCAATGGTTGGGAAATTTGGTTAAGAGACCCTAAGGTGGACAAAATGGGGGTAGCTTTAAAAGTTTCCTACTATTATCTTTTTGGAAATAGTGCCATGATGTGGCATGTGTAAAGGGAGAAAAACGCCTAAAGCCAAGCTTAACTATTATTTAAGACTATTGAAGAAAACGAAGGAGACAAGAAGAAGAAGAAGAAGACATAGCTCGAATCATAAGGGTTAATTACTTGAAAGATGAGGTCAAGGTTCCAAACACAACTAGGGTTGATGGAGTATTGAATAGGATTGACAAAAGTTGGGAATGGAGCATGCAATAAACATGATTAGAATTATGTATATTTTGTGAAAGGCAAGTGCTCATCCAAGGACAAGTGACATTGCCAAGTATGGGCCTTTTAAGAAATAGGGTCCAACCTTTGTCTGCATACGAATTACTACAAGGTGTTGAATCATTAGAGCACGAGGGAGGACTGCAATGACCAAGGCAAAGTGGTTGTTGATCATAGACTCACCACACCAAAACTCAAGGGTATTCCTTGATATTTTATCTTGATCTCACCTACCCTATTGTAACGGGATTATATTTTGAATGTTTGTGTTCTTCTTGACGAATTTCTGGGGAAATACAACCCCTTTAATGTCTAAGTTGTTATGTACTTCAAAATAACACTATAAATCATAATATATGATTCGTTCAACGACGAGGAATGTGAAGAAATGTTTGGCTCAAAAACTAAGCACGAAACGAGAAACTACACATCATATTATCTATAGTACGCTCTAACACAACAATTGCTATTGCTATCATTGTTGCTCGCTTAATTGGGAATTGATGCCTAACACTAACCCTTGGCCACATGAGCCTAGGTTTCCCACTTATACAATTTTATGTTTTTTCACTTAATATGGAACGTCAATGCAATTTGACCACTTATTCCCACTTATTCCAACATCCACACTCTTATATATTTATAGACATGCGTATTTACACTTAGCCCCATATACCCGTTAATACAAAGTTGCAAGAAAATACCAAAAGCTAAGATTATATTTAAACAAATGTCTCCAAATGGTTGCCATTCACTTGCAAGCGACATTCTCAAGAAGGGAAATTTCTAAGCCCCATTGACACGTATCAAATGGAAAAGTATTCACGTGCAATTCTTCATTAAGTATGTCATCTCTTGTTTTGTTTCTTGGTAGTCTCACTTAGCTTTCACACGTCGTGTCATAATTTTGCGGCAACATAAAAGCAAAAGAGAGTTCTAAAACAGAGACAAATATGAACCAATACATAATATATGAAGCTATGTTGATGCTTTGTTGTTTCCTTTATACATGTTGTTTTCTTGTACCCATGCAAATTGGCTTGTAACATATGAGTTGTAAATTATCCTATGTACTTTTTCTTATGTAATGGAAGTAGTTTGTTTTTGGAAAATAAAGTAAAATAAAATATATATGAAGCTATATACAAGTCCATGGATGGACATGTATTATTGCAGCAACACAATGGTTGATATTTTGGGTTTTCCATAACTTAAACCAACCTAATATTGTGGTCAAAGGCATTTATGCTTTAATGTTGTAGGGAATGTGAGGATGAATGATGGGGCTTATATGGGAACATGAGTGATACTGGACATGTTTTTTGTATATGAGTGTGTTCACTTACATCTACTAAGTTAACATTCATCATAGAAAAAAGAATTGCTTTGTGATAATGATGGGAACATCAAAGCAATCAGGCCATGGTGTGTATATGTATATCATCGAGTTCATTATTCATACGACAAATGAGCTTTTATATTTAGGTATGCATACATTCTTTATCCATCCATCCACTAATCATACATATGTGCATACATAGTTCCAAACATATCCATATGAGATTAAGAAACCACATTGTTACAAGTTTGAGAAAAACCAAAAATATTTCTAGTGTCAAGAATAATAAGTGCATTTTGATAAAATTTCCTAAAGAAAGTTCTTCTCGAGGTTTAATTAGGAAAATTGTAGACTTAATCTTGGACCTTTTAGCGATTTATGGGTATTCGGAAATAGGGAAAATGCATTCTTCCTTGGGGAAATTTTGACTTTGTAGACAATATGTCATAACCTTGATGTCTCTAAGATATTTACAATGATATGCATAGGGTTTTGGTAGCATCTACATAGAACCTTTACCTAAACTCACTAAGACCATGATCAAACCTTTAGCTAAAATCACTAAGAACATGTACAAACCTTTATGGCATGCAATGTGATAGGGTTTTGGTAACATCATTAAGATCACCTCTTATCGTTTAGGGTCTTGAGTCGGTAAATAAACAATTACTAGGGTAAGGGAGTGGTCATGTCCCATACAACACATACATTGCTCAATCTCCACAACCTTATAAAAAGTGCTTAAAATGGAATTGTAGTTATATCTTTATGCATGGACATAAGTGATGGGTGATACAAAGTGAGTCTTGAGTGGAATAGAACTTTAAAACAACAAGAAAAACAAAATGGCATGTAATGATGGAGTCCTATAAACAATACAAGCAAACAATACCAAATCCTAAAATAACATTTGAGTAATATGAATTTTAACATTATGGAGACCAAGTTATTTTACATTTCCTTGGAACATAGAATGGAAGGCAAAGCACGAAGAAATCAATATAAGGCAAAATGGAAGTTGCTAGAATAATGACCTATTTAAAACATTTTTCTGTTTCTCATCTTGAAGTTAAAAATTGACGCATGTACGTGGTGGCCTGACCGCTCTCGCAATGTCTTGACATAGCTTTTGGGATGCATCAATGCGCACCATATTGAAACTAATAGAAACCAGGGACACATATTTGTTTTCTTTTCACTTGTTGGGTTCTTGTCTACTTGCTCACCACATTTCTCGAATGGAAAAGGGTTAGAACCTCCTAATCCTAGTGATCTATTCAAATGGCCATTTTTGCAAATTTCAAAGAAAGGTAATGCTTTTTTACAAAAGTCGCATCTCTCAACACATAAGAAGGCAACGAGGTGATGCATTTGAAAAAAGAAGAGCATAGACATTGCCATTTTCTAAAAAGCCATAGTACTAAAATTTGCTCCGAAATTTGGCTTTACAACATTAGCATCAACATTTCCAACTAGTTGTAACTGCAAAGAAAGATAAAAGGCTTATTTTATTTCTAGGAAAACTCTGAAATAGTGCTGGTTTTTTCGAGTTTCCCCAAATGCCCCCCCTATTTTTTTGTTATTCTTGCAAACACCTTGATCAAGTCCATGGAAGGGAGAAGCAAAAGCATTTAATCAAGAAGAAAGGGATTCAAAATAATTATGCGTTCGATCAAATTATGTGATTTGAACAGATAATTGAGATAAAAGGGATTCACACAATTATGTGTTGGATTGATTATGTGATGCGAACACATATTGGAGATAAAAGGGATTCGAGCAAATGATGTGTTTGATTGATAAAATGTGATTTGAACACATAATTGGGACAAACGGGAGGAAATTTGACCATACGAGCTCTAAGAAAAGAGCAAAAAGCACACATAATTGTTGTGGGCATTTTGTGAAATGAAGAAAACACGGAGGGGTGTAATTAGGGATAAGTTTTTGGGCTGTTTCTGTAATTTCAAAGAAAGGCGAGGCGAATTTGGTAAGTATAGTCTATCTTGCAGAAGAAAGCAGAAATAGAGAGTCCGATGGGATTCATGATATAGAGAAAGCAGAAAATATCGATTTTCGACAGAAAGCATTCGGTCATGACATGCCTATTCTCAACCTCAATATCTGTAATCAAACCAGACTGTGCGCTCCAAGCCTCCATTCCAACACCAAGAATCCATGGAAACTTGCAAACAAAGCCAATACAGGGTAAGCTTCTTTTTGTTTTTCTAAAGCAAGAAAGGGTCTCAGAGTTTCTTCTCTTTTCTGTGATCTTATCCATTATATCCTTTTCTTATTTATTTCTTAAATCAATTTGGATTCATTTAAATCTCATCATTAGGCCAACAAATCTCGATATAGCTTTTTGTTTTCTCCCTAAAAACGTCAGAGTTCTTTCAAAGTTTTCTATCCTAGAATCATTTTGGGTACTTTTAGCATTGTTTAAATCCAATTGGGCCATTTTTATTTCATCATTAGGTCAGCAAATCCGAACAGAGATTGTGCAAAATTGCATCAAAGCTGAGAGTTTGCTTGAAGCAAAGAGAGCCCATGATGATCTTCTCAAAGAGAATTCTTTTCCAGATATTTTCTTGCAAAATACCCTTATCAACATGTATGTGAGATGTGGAAGCATAAATGATGCAATAGATGTTTTCAAAGGGATGTCTGAAAGAAATGTGTTTTCATGTACATTGATGTTGTCTGGATATGAGAAATATGGGCGTCCTGAAGAAGCAATTCGACTATTTTGGCAAATAGAGCAACAAGGTATAAATGTTGATAATGTCGCCTTTGTAACCGCCCTCAAAGCTTGCACAAAAGCACTTAACCTTGAACAAGGTAAGCTTATCCATTCCCACATAATAGTGCTCGGCATGGATATCAATACATTTGTGTACAATGCATTGGTGGATATGTACTCGAAATGTGGTAGTATGATCGATGCTGTCCATGTGTTTGATCAGATGGATGGACGGGATGCCGTATCGTTTAATGCGATTATCTCGGCATGTGTTCAATCTGGAAATGATGCAATAGCTCTCACCTTTTTCAATCGGATGATGAGTGAAGGATTAAGGCCAGATGAGGTAACCTTTCTTTGCATTCTTAAGTCATGTAATAGTGTTATGGATGTGGAGGGAGGAGTGAATACACATATCCATATAGTCGAATCAGGATATGAGCTGAATCGATACATTGGGAGTATGCTTGTGGATTTTTATGCTAAACATGGGGATATGGATATTGCTTACCGATGTTTCAACAAAATTCTTGAACGAGATGTGGTATCGTGGAATGCCATGATTGCTGGATATGCCAATCATGGGCAATCAGATGATGCTATGGTAATATATACTGGATTACAACAAGAAGGTACAGATCCTGATGAAATTACCTTTGTAAACATTCTAAATGCATTTATTGGACCAACATGGCTTGACTATGGGAGGGAGGTTCATGCTCATGCAATTGAAGTTGGAAAAGGTTTGGATGTTTCAGTCGGCAATTCCCTTATTGACATGTATGGTGAATGTGAGAGCTTAGAAGAGGCAGTCCTAGTCTTTGCAAAGCTAAGCACTAGAAACACTGTGTCGTGGAATACATTGATTGCATCCTATAATAATGCTGAGCATAGTGAAGAAGCAATCCAGTTATTTGAGATGATGAGTGACGAGCATGCAAAACCAAATGAAGTCACTTTTGTAAGTGCCCTTCATGCATGTTCACTAACTGGATCCTTGGAAGAAGGTAGACTCATGCATTCTCAACTGGTTTCTGCTGGCTTTGATTCTGAAATACGTGTGCAAAACACTCTTGTTGACTTGTACATTAGAAATGAATGCGTAGAGGATGCCCTTCAGGTGTTTGATTCGATACCAAAACGGGATGCTGTCTCTTGGAATGCAATGATGTCAGGTTACTTGCAACATGGGCATGCTGTTAGTGTATTAGAGATCTTTCAAGCAATGAAAGAGGATGGCGTAAATCCAACCGAAGTATCATTTGTTAGTGCTTTTAGTGCTTGCGCTACTATACCATCTTCAAAACATGGTTTTGAGATTCATGATGGTGCTATCAAAGCTGGATTTGAACGAGATATTTTTATTGCTAGTACTATAATTGACATGTATGTAAAATGTAATCTCATATGTGATGCAAGGATTCTTTTTGACAAAATGTCGATAAAATGTACTGCTGCATGGAACACTATCATAGCTGGATATGGTGACATTGGGGATGAAGAAGAAGCTTTGAAACTATTCTACACGATGCAGACACTAAACGAAATTCCCGATGAATTTACCTTTGTCAGTGTTCTGAATGTTTGTGCAAGCATGTCTGCCTTGGAAGAGGGGCAATCTCTATATAGTCTCTATGTCAAGTGGGGGTATAATATGAATTTATTCATTGCGAGTGCTCTTGTGGACATGCATGCAAAATGTGGGCTAGTAGAAGATGCACGGTATGTGTTTGAGAGAATCAAGGACCGGGACTTGTTCTTATGGACGGTGATGGTTTCAGGATATGCTCAACACGGATATTATCAAGAAGTATTGGAGCTTTGGGAGATGTTGTTAAAAGAAGGAATAAAACCAGATGATACTATATATGTGTCAGTGTTATCAGCATGTAGCCATGTGGGAATGGTGGACAAAGGTATTCAGTTGTTCAACTCCATGGTTCATGACCATGGGATTACTCCTACAAATGACCATTTTGCATGCTTTATTGATCTATTGGGGCGGGCAGGTTGTTTAAATGAAGCTGAGCATATTATCAAAGAGTTGCCGATTCAGCCTGATGCCACGGTTTGGAGAACGTTACTTGGTGCTTGTTGGAACCACGGTAATCTCGAACTTGCAAAAGTCGCATCAACTCAACTACTGAAGCTTGAACCACAAGATCCAGCAGCCTATGTGTTTTTGTCGAATACATATGCAAAAGGTTGTGTCACAACAACATGATTCCACAATGTTCCAATGTCACTCATTCACAATTCCCCGAACATTGTACCATGCCCTCATCGATGATGTATATTTTTCTGGTGGAAACAACCACACTATTGTTGGACTTGGTCTCGATGGGTATTCATGTGATGTGTTTGTTCTATGAGAGTGTGTTACTGTACACAAACCGGCCCAGTTTGGTAGCAGACAGTGTAAAGTTCCCTCATATAACTGGTCGTTTTTCATCGACGATCTGTACAGAAACAAAAGGCGTTGAGATGTTGTACCTATGAAGAAGAAGGCTCGTAAAAGACATTTTATTCCATCCATATACAGAATTCCATGTCTTGATGGAGCAGATTATGCATAAAGTGCACCAATTTATACAATATTGTCTTTCATGTTTCGTGCTACCTATGGCACTTTTGTGTGGGTTCTCTACATTAAAACAACGATTTCACTTTCTGATGTTGCACTTCTAGCATTTCACCTTTATATGGAACAAGGTAGGTTTTCTAGATGGATTAGCTTAAAGCCATAAAGGTATGTTTTTTCACATGTTTGTTGTACACTAAATGTTATCACCAGACACGTGACCTACCTTTAATAATTAGGATAGATATATATACTAATGTAGATACAATCATTCTCCATTGGCTAAAGCAATATATTCATCATAAACTAGCGAGTATGTGCGCCTACTTGCAAGTTCATCACGAGTTTCATGAATACAACTGAAGTTGCATGTTTATAAACTAGGCTCCACCATATTTATCAACTAGTATATATAAAATACAGCATCACTTAGACTCTCTGCCCCTGTCTATCAACATGGCAATTTTGTATAATTCCATTTTTTATGGTTTTATGAATGAAATAACATTCCTAGCCAATTGGGCATTAGTTGCTAAATTTATTTAGAGCGCGTGCACTTCCACGAAGAATTCATAGTTAAAGTATTCCAATTTTATTCTCATTTTATGCATTCTCGTTTTGTGTAAGATCACATGGATATCTTGAAGTGCAGCAAATAAGTCCTCAAGAAATCCCCCATGACAGTTACGAATCAAATGATGACCAATGAACAAAATTGAAGGATAGTGCAGTTGTGGTTGGTACAATTTTAAGAAAAGTATTAAAGTGCAAAATGAAAAGGACATATTTATAAGAAAATAAATAAATAAGAGCAAGTGAGTGATTGTGAGTGTGTAAATGCATGTGAATGAGATCATTCACATGCATAAATTCTAGATTCTATTGTAAGTTGGCTTTCAACTAATTTTTGTATTTTAGCTATCTCTCACAAATTTTTGAACATGTTTTGCTTTATCACAAATGAGTATAATGTTTTTAGTAGATGGATATGGATTGCCTTTATAGTGAAAATTATAATGATAGATTCCCAACATGAAAATGATCTTTCCTTTTGATTGATCATGGGTCTCTAAGAAAATAACATAGTCACATGTATTATGCAATCCTTTTAAGAGGGAGGTTACAAGTGTCCTTCGTTTCGTAATGATTCGAGTCACAAATGGGAGCCCCCTATTTTAGATCATTTAAATGGAACCTGTTACATCCAATCTCATGCGCGAATCATTCCAATATCCAAAAGGATATAGCGAGCGTGCACATATAGTTTTGTAAAACGCTTATATTAAAGGAGTGTAGAAATAAAAGATGCCCACCTTATGTGTTTAGATTATTATTGAAGAGCACCAAAGTTGACGTAGTCCAACGTTTATCATTTTTGTTGAGCTTGACGCCAACATGGGATGTATCGGTTGATCTTACAATGTATAATGCGTTGCGTGAACATGTAATTACTAATGTCTTGTGGTGTAGTACCTCACCAATCAATGGTGTTCAAGCACTGAAATTGTTGAAAAGGAGATAGAACTCAAGTTGGGTCGGTACATCACATGTTTAAAAATATGAGGTTTGAAACTTTGATGCTCAAGAAGATATCAACATCGGAAGACACATTCAACACGCACACAAACCACACACACATTTTACAAATGTATTATATTAGTGAAGGAAACCTAAAAACCCATGTTAGGTTGGAGCCAATAAAAATACAACATGAATATGACGACGGATGTCTTAAGGGACATATTAACATGAGGGTCATACACGGATTTTCAGAGAGAAAACCTAAATAGCTGATATGGACATGGACATACATGCACATATGCAAACAAACACAAACGTTGATACCAACATGTAGCAACTCCTTTTGTGAGAGTCGATGAGAGTAACAAAACAAGTAGAGAGTCGAGACACCAGTGAGACAAACATATAGTGCCCTTTTTTACACTTGAGGGTGACTTAAAAGGGGTATTAGTAGTACTAGTAAAAAAGGAGAAGGATGAAGGGTCAAGACATAAAAAGAGAGAGGTCCGTGTAATATGTTTAGCATATTTGTTTTTTAGATTTTTTTGTTGTTTAAATTTTTTTTGAAAAAGCAAAAACAAGGGGAGGGAAAAAAAGCATCACGAGGTAATATACCCTCCTCAAAAAAGCAAAAGGAAAGAAAGAACAAGAATGATTTGTTGAGGGGCAGGGCATATTCGAGAGATAATGTATTGAATATTCTATTACTAGTCCTACTATTGGTTATTTATGCTGGAGGATAAGTAAAAATAAATACTATGTTTATGTACGTGTGTATATATATACTCTTCCATCCGGTCCAATTCCATTCAATTCACCTGAATTCATGTGTTATATGAAGTTTGATTCCAATCCATAGTAGAGTGTCCCCCCCATTCTCCCAAATTGCACTGCTTCAATCACTCTTCTTCAATTATAATTAACATCACCATTCTAGACAACTTGTATGGATACCATTGTGATCTTCGATTTCGATTGCACTATCATCGATGTGGATAGCGATCCATGGGTAGCTGAGCAGCTGGGGCTACTCCCCATTTTCGACGAATTGAGGGCTCAGATGCCGTGGAATGACATGATGGTAAGTAGCACCCTTCTACTACTTGTTATGTCCATGACTCCTAATCATGATTAGTAACTTGTGGTGGCCAACAACTTGTTATGTCCATGAATCCTAATCATGATTAGTACTTGTGGTGGCCAACAACTTGTTATGTCCATGAATCCTAATCATGATTAGTGCTTGTGATCAAGAGTTTGCAAGGGTAAGGAATATGATTGGGATGTGATGGAAGGGAGGGATGATGGATGATGATGTTGGTTGTTATGGCATGACTATAGGAGGTGTTCCTTGGGGTGGTTCAGCAACAACAAGGGAGAGGAGGGGAGAGGAGTATGGTGGAAGAGGTGGTGGAGGCCCTACGTTGTGCTCCCATGCAACTCTCCAAAATCTCTACCATCCAAACTACTCATTCCCATGGGTATGCATACATACATACATACATACATACATACATACATACACACACACACACACACATACACATACATACATCACCCACTCTCTTCTCAAGGCCCCCACACCTTGCCATTCACACAAACAAAATTGTGTATGTCTTTGTGCATGTGTATGGTATGTATGTTCACCATGTGTATGTTACTTCCCCCCCCCCAAAAAAAAATATCCTTTCATTAGTTATAAAAAGTTTGTTACAAGAATGTTGACCTACCATCAAGCCCTTGGTATGCTCCATGGGTCCCCATCCCTAAAGGATAGATAGTATCAGCACTCCACGACTCAATAACCTAGTTATGTAATTGGTGGTGGGAACAACCATACTAGTGGTGCTTAGCACCACATGGGTATGTTACTTGTTCCTAATCATTGTGAAAAGCTAGAGTGTGCTACCGACCGCTAAAGATGAGCTTATTATCATAAAAGTGATGCAGTGCATGTTTTGAGAGATAGAATAGGTAGGTATATTATCTTTCTCCCATTAGATAATTGCGCATCGAGCTGGCCATGAGACCTAGGATGAAGCTTGTGTTTTCTCGATGTTTTTATGACATTAATGCTATGGCGTAATATTATCCAAATATATTATTATGTGCATGGAATGCATTTTATTCCTTCAACCACGTGTTAGATTTTTCACTATTGAAAATCGCCACCAAACCATTCTTTAGTAAATTAGTCAAAAATTGAAACTTTGTTCTAGATGTTTGGTTTTTCACTAATGCAAATGACCACCAAAACATTCTTTAGAAAATTAGTCAAGAATTGAAACTTTGTATTGCCCAAGTGTTAAGGAAAAGTGGGGCCATTGACTACACAAGAACTCTTTCTTGAAGAATCCTTCTCTTAAAAGATAATAGATACAACAAACATGACATTGAGAACCACCTTTTAGGTAACTATTCTCCCCAATTGCTCCTCATGAGTGGAGAAAAACGTATAACATATTGGCAAGAATACATATTTTATGTGCAATAGGCCAATAAAAGAACATTTGTTAACCCTTTTTGCTATTTTCCTCTACATACTTAAAAATGTTTTCTTAAAAGAGACATTTTCTTTTCATTTGCAGGTGTGAACTCCGTATCATTAGTGATGCTAATGCATTTTTTATCAAAACAATCCTTGATAAGTACAACGTGACCCACATGTTTAGTGAGATTCATACAAATCCGATTTATGTGGATGAGCAAGGGAGACTTCATATACAACCATTCCATCCAAAGTCCGAAGTTCCACATGGTTGCCCAAATTGCCCACCTAATATGTGCAAGGTTTATATAATCTACACCTAATTGTGATGTTGACATTATATAGTACATTATAAGACACTAGCCTTATGTTATACCTTGGATCACAGGGAAGAATTCTCAATGAAATCTTAGTCAAAGCAACAAATGAATCGAAGAGAATAATTTACCTTGGTGATGGTCGTGGTGACTTTTGTCCCTCACTAAAGTTGCGTGAAGGCGATTGTGTCCTTCCAAGAAAAGGGTAAAAATCTCTAACAATACTACCCTTATTATTGGCATTGACAAATGTTAACAATTGTATTGATAAAGTGATAAATATATATATATCCTTGGTCCTAGGTACCCACTGTTAGACTTGATCCTCGAGAATGTAGAAAACATTAAAGCAAGCATTCATCCATGGGGTACCGGAGAAGAGATGGAGAAAATCTTGCTCAACTTGATTAATGTTGAACCGTTATTAGAGAATGAGCATGCATGCGTTGGAGTTATAGGGGCAAATTGTTTACAGAGTGCCTTAGACCAATCAAATGAGGTGGTTGCAGTTACACGAGTAACGGCATAAAAAGTGTCTTTTTTCCTCATTATCATACCATTCAAAATAATCATCGTGTGTAACTAATTAATGTGTGGAAGTTGTCATGCACAAATCAAGACTAATAATTATGAAAAGTAATCCCATAGTGTTTGCCTTCACTTAGGCTTTTTATGTAAGTGGATTTTTGTATCATGTAAAGAAAGAAATGATAATACAATTGTCAATTTCCATTGGAAGTATGATCACACATATACTATATCATATATGATATATCTTCTTTCCATATGACATGGCAACACATATTTATTCCCAATTTGTACATTATAACGTTGAATCCATAATGTTGACTCAAGTATTGCATGATTATCATTCATTCTCTCATATACACATTCATTTGTTACAAGTTCTCTATGTTGAAGCCTTGTCTTATCGGATAAGTTAAAATGGCATGTTACCAATAAACCCTATACCCTTAAAAACAGCCTCTTATGTTCAACAAGAGTAACGGTTTTGCTTTTCCAAAGTAAAAATATATTGTCAACCTATGATAGCAAGTCTAGGACAAAGATTTTCATCAAAATACTATGTCTTTTAAAGAATCTTAACAAGTGTGTTTTTTTTCCACTTCTACATGTTTAATTGGCTTTTTATATATTATTTGCCCATTGTTTCATATCTTCTATGCGAGTTTTGTGTGAACTAAACATATAAGAAAACTCAAAGAGGTTCACCAAAGAAACTATCCATGAGTGGTTAGTTTTTTAATCATTGACACTTCATGTAGGTTTTACTTATTTGTTGTTTATAGATTTATAATAAACACAAACTTAAAGGAACAAAACTATATTATATAACAAGAAATACTGAGCCCATACTATTGTGTATCATTAATGTAAAGTTACAAATTACATACATCATGAACTACATGTTGAGTATAAATTATGATATTGAAATGCAAGACTTGGATGTTTATTATTTTAAGGCAAAGAAATAGCACCATGTCACAAAATCGCAAGCCATAATGAGCAACAAAAAGCATGACCTAATCATAAACAATCTAGGAGGTTGTAGACAATTGCAAACAGTTTCCATTTGGATACATGATACATTTGTTGCTTACAAACACACTCACACACTAAAGCAAATCCATTTGTACTCCATACATGAACACATAACGGAAACAAGTTAATGTTGTGGTTCTTGGCACAAATTTATGGGTGAATCAAACTTTATCGACATAAAAGTTAACAAACATTGAAATTCCCAACATCATTCGCATGCTGAAAGCATGTTTTACAAATGCAAACCATTAAAAGATTTACTTTCACAGTTTCCAAAGGGTGTCATTGCATAGGATTTTATGCTAGAATGTCCAGGCTTTTGATTCACTCGGTATGAGAGCAATCAATCAAAAGAATTGTAATTTGGTCAATCGTTACAAAATAACAAGCTTTGACTGCTCTTAATTCATAGAAGCATTGAAATTTTGGCAATGCCAGCATACACATGCATATGCATATATATATATGTGTGTGTGTGTGTGTGTGTGTGTACATGTATATTATCGAGATATTGTATGTAGGCATTGTGGCATTGTTTTCAACAATTTAAATCTCATGAAAAGAGTCAAAGCAAACTCTAGTCAAACGAACTTTAGTGGGTGGTGAAAAAATACTGTTTAGGGAAGAATTCATTGAGAAATGAGAAACATTCAAAACCTATGTCCAAAATATATAGTACCTCAAGGGCCAACTTTGTCTTGTAGTTATTATTGATGACTCATGACCTCTCATTCAGCTTGGACCCTCATTAGATCTAGCTTTACTCCTCTCGACTTGGAACTCTTTGTGTCAAAAAGTTAATAAAACTAGGTTTAAGTTATAAAATGGCAAAGTTTCTACTTTCAACTCCCATATGTGGATAATATGGATGAGATGGCCTATTGAATATGGTTTTGTAAATTTTAGAAAGTCAACAATACTTTTTAGTAATCACTTTGGACGGTATGAAGACATGCTTTGTCTTTCAATCTCATTGAGAGACCTAAAAAAATATGTGTATTTGCTCATAAGAATCATGGATCAACAATATGGATAGGAAATTAAATAATGATGTTATACATTGACCCTTTGGGCTTTTGGCAGATGCAACTAATTTTCTATATTCCACTATTCTTTAATGATGGGCCCAATTTAGCACAACCAATCATCAGTTTCCATGATATGCTATTAACCCAAACTTGTCTCCTTCGCGTTGTTTCAATGCACACCATGGTATCTATCAACCACTCATGAATGAATCATGCACCATCCAATCAATATTAGCCACTTTACATAGCACAATGTCCGCGCTAAGCAATTTCCTTCTCTCATCATGCCTACCTTGGGCACAACCAATTATTTCTCCACTATGTGTGACACTATTTGAGAGCCAAGTTTCAACCCTTTCAATATTTATCAAGCATGACTACATCATCCCATCCACTTCTAGGTCGTCATGGTTTTTTGACAAACATATGTCAATGGGTTGGAAATTCAGCTCGCTATTCTATACAGAAATAACAGCTCTCTCACCCTCTCTATCTAGAAGTTTGAACCGGGGTCCATTAGAATGCTCTAGAATGTATCAATCAAAGCACATTTCCTAAATGAATACAAACACTTATTAATAAGTAAAGGATTCTCACAAGGACAAGGCACAATCATTTCCATGGCGATAACATACATATGCTCAATATTTACAACGACCATTTTAGTGGTTTTAATATATCCAATTTTGAACATAATTGGTGTGCATGTGTTTCTTATGTGCATTTCACAATAAGAAAGATAGATTTGCATTAATCCAAAACATTTTGGACATTCAAACTTTGACTTAAGACAACTTTAAATGTTCTTGCAGTAAAGATCTACATAGACACATATGTGTATATATTACATCAATATACCGTCTCTGTTGAAAGTCTTCCAACTTTGGGGCACTGATATATGTCACTTCCTTTCAGTCATTTATTGCGAGTTTTTACCTTGCATTGACTTATCACAACACCAATATAATGCAAGAGAAAAAGATAGAGATATATCCTTAAAATCCATATGAGATCTTTGGGATGAAACCAAGGGCATTACAAGAATCAAACTTGGATTAAAGGCAATAATAGCGCCATATTAAATCCAAGGTTTTTGTTGTTGGAGTGAAGTTTGTTAAACATAAAATGAAGCCAAAAATGTGTACAACTGATCCAAGACTCTGTACAAGAGCTTGATTACACTATTTGAATGTTGGAAACTTATTGGACAGAGAGAGAGAGAGAGAGGGAAGAAAATCTTAAAGGTTAAAGGATACAAATGTGGGAATGTGATTTCTATACAACAGGTAAATTTTATACACAATTTTTTTGTGGCAGCCAATCAATGGCTCTCTTTTGCGGACAAACATGCTGGTCGATTATTGATCGACACTCTTTAGTCTAACGACATGTATGCCGATCCCACTTCAACCCCCATATAACCAAAAGAATGGACAAAGAATATCATGGAATGTAATATGAATGAAATATAATGGTCAGTGAGAAATTATGGTGAGATAGGATCTTGATAGGCATTATTAAGGATTTCATTCTCTCGGACAATTTGAGAATCCGATGGCTTGAATCTTTGTCGGATGATCTTCACAATAAACCGAGGAAGCAATGCCAATATTATTATCAGGATAATATCAAGCCAGTAACCAGCTGTTCTGACCTCATGGAAAATAACCCTACAAGAGAGGCAAGAGGAAGTGTGAGTTCTAAAAACTATCAAGCAGAAAACAGGCCTAAAATATACCGGAAACCATTTAAAAAACCATCAAGTTGTTTTTCTAATACTACCTCTATGATTCATCTGACTCCCTAAGCATGTGACATAACAATGCACAAAAGTTGGAGTTTTCATATTTTACTGGATTTCATTTTTCCTGACCCCTAGTACTGGTATTAAACTATCAAAAAACCCAACAAAATCCTTAAAATTTGCTTAAAAAGTAGGAAACCATAAAAGATCAATGCCATACCAATAATGAGCTTGCGTTTCATCGGTGATCATGTCAAGAACAATGATACAGACATATGTTGCAGCTATAGAGCCCCAAAGAGCAAGATGTGTAATCCAATTGAAGTTTTCAACATCCATAGCCAAATGGATATTGACAAGAACCACAACTGATATAGTCCAAATGCTACCCAGACTCCATATGTCGATGGTAGACCCGTTGTGGGTTAGAAAAGGAACATAAAAAAGGACCAAACTTTGCCATAGCGTATCAGCAATTGTGAGCCAAAAGAGAAGCTTATTGTAACTGTCATCATGTTGTCCGCCTTTATAGAGGGCTGGGCATCGCAATAATGTTTCAGAATCAAGATCTCGGTCTAAAATTGCTACGATGATCGTAGGAACGGATGTATATAAAATGGAATATAGAACAAGGCTCCATTGTGTTATAGGAGGGGAAGTAGAAAAGGCAGAATATAACATGTACCTGCTCAACGAGCAAACCAACAAAGAATCAGCATTATGGTTGCTCCCCTTTCATTCTAAAAGCTCATACATACAACATACATACATACATACATACATACATACATACATACATACATACATACATACATACATACATACATACATACACACACACATACATACATCATACATACATACATACATAAATACATGCATACATACATACATATATACTTATTAATTCCCTCTAAATTTCAAACTGACTAGGAAACCATTGGCTCTGCTGGGTATTTATTAGAATCGAAAACCACTCATTATACTCTAAATGTTTCATTTGTTTGAAACAAATGAAGCAATTGCTTTTTTTCCCATCTCTTAGATTGACAGCGAAAAATTTTGAGATATTGTTATAATGGATTCTGGAAGCTTACCAAAACAAGAGCATGACGAGAATCGCATTACGGTAAAAGTTGTACAAAACCATCGAACCCATCCTTCTATAATTCAGACGTCCATGGACGAGCAATAGACGCTTCAAAAATCTGAACTGACCGAGAGCAAAATCTGATGCAAGGACAGCTTGCCGCCCTTCTTGTCCACTGATACCAACTCCGACATCAGCCATTTGAATCATCGATACGTCATTCGCTCCTACAATGAATATATATCAGACCACAATAACAATGAATATTTCAAAACTCAAGGACTTGCTAAAAGATAAACAATTGATCATCAAGAGAATTTCTAACCTGATATCATTTAAATAAGTTTTTCCATCACAAATTTGATCTTTTTTTTCAGTAAAAATTATGAGTAAAATTCTTAGAATTTATTTTATTTCAAAAACCTTGAAAAAGTAGCCATTGGGTGGCTATTAGTCATGATGTTCTTTTTCCTTGAACAACATCCATGAGAGACAACAATACATAACAAAACAAAACATCATAAAGTATTCAATGCTCAAATTGCAATAATATTATAGCAGCATACCATCTCCTATGGCCAATGTCATCTCTCCCGATATATGCTTTACTAAAGAAACAATTCCCGCCTTCTGGAGTGGTGCCACCCGACAGCAAATCACAACTTGACAAGCCGTTGCAAGCTCATATAGCTGCAAATATCATAGAATCTGGTTCAAATCCAGCAATGTTTGTCTTCCATCCCATTTTGATTGAGGCAAAATTGACAGAAAAAAAAGAACACAAAAATATCTGCAACACGTTTAGGGTGTTTGATGTTTAGTACCTCTGGAGCAAAGTCAGGCTCGAGGGCATGGACGAGACTGTTGCCATCGATAATAAGTGCCAATGTCCGGGATCCTTGTGACAATTTCCCCGACTCTCTTCGTAAACTTTTTGAATTCCCATCTGACAAATGGCCAGAATATTCGGGCAGTTGTCCACTCGATGCTCTAGAATTCCATCTCACTGAGTCGGAACGTAACTCGATACGACCACTTGATGTGACATCGAAGCTAAGTCCTCTCGTGCTTGATTGTCTCTTATCCATTGGCCAGATATAGGTCGCCTTAGCATTCCGAATGGCCTCCCGACAACTCTCCTTTTCAGGCTCATTTATGATGATTTGCTTCATCTCATTCGTAAGTAGCGCACATGAGAAGCCGATGGATATTGCTGTCTCTTGCTTGTCACCAGTTAAGACCCAGATTTTTATCCCTGCTTCACGTAGTGTAGCGATTGCATCGGGTACACCTTGTTGTAATTTATCCTCGATTCCTGTGGCTCCGAGAAGGGTAAGGTCTTTCTCTATAACTTCAGAAGCTTCTCTAAGAAGTTGTGCCCTATCATTGAGAGATGAATTTGCCTTCATATACAGTCTTTCCCAGTGTTTTAGCTCACTGTCAGTAAGAGACCGTGAGGCGACCACCAGTGTACGAAGCCCCTGTTCTGAATACTCAGCCAGATGCATCTGCGTGTTAAACACAATCCGTGATTGTTCTTCGTCCTCAATCTGAGTTGTGTTTTTTGCAAGCACGACCTTCTTAAGCATGGTACTATCTGCACCTTTAACTAGCACCTTGACAGAGCCGTCTGGACACTTAAGCACCACAGACATGCACTTCCTTGTGCTGTCAAACTCATGCATACCGAGAACTTCAAACCTTTTTCAGGACATTCAAAAGGAAAAACAGCCTTTTTAGGACAATGACATTGAAAAACAAACCAGACATATACACACAATCTAGAAAGATGTTATGAGCATATGCATAACTATATTATTAAGAGGGGTTAAGTGAAGTTAGATTAGGCCCATTTTGCCAGACTTTGGATGCCCATTGTTGGTTTTTAATGGGTTACATACCCTTGTGTACTTCTCTATTCTTACACATTCTTCTACATCCTCACTACATATGAGTAGCCTGAGTGTGGATCTTTCACATATGACTGATGGGTACTGTACAGCTTGATCATATGTAATGTGCACAGGGATGCATAAGGTACAAACCTCGACCCCATAAACAATTAATTGGGTGCAAGACTAAATTTTGATACTTGAAGTTAGGAAAACTTTAAGATATAGCATTTTAGAATGGGATTCAGTGTATTTGTTACCTCTGTATTTCTCCAAGGACATTGATGATGATGTAGTTAGAAGTTCGAGACAACAATGTATATCCATATGATGCAGCAGCCGAGACAAGGGCTTGCTCATCTGGTGATTCACCCTGATACTCAAGTTTAGCTGTCTCGCTATTATCGGTTCCGAGGGCGATCTCCATCTCTAGAGCACCAGAAGTTGTCTTACTCACTTTGGTGGGAACCACTGTGTTACAAACTGAGAGTGTCAATAAGTAGTCATGTATTGCCTTTCTCTCCATGCCTTTCCTGGTGTCATCCTGTAGAATTTGAACAAGGCCAGGATCTGTGGAAAACCCTGTCATCAAGAATAATAATAAAGGATTCAGGATAAAGAGATGTACAATGTGATCTTCTTTATATAGTACCACAAATGAAGAGAAAACATCAAAGGCTAGACGACCAAACGAACAAGATCAATTTGTATCTTAACAAACACTCACCGTTCATGACTTTTACTCCATCTCCATAGTTTTCGCCAAATATGCTGGCTCTCCGGAACTCCATCTTATTTTCGGTCAATGTGCCAGTTTTATCAGAGAAGATATACTTTACTTGACCAAGATCCTCGTTAATGCCAAGGTCACGACATTGGAGTCTGGTATCAGTCTCGGCATGATACATCTCCGCATCATTGATCATGAAGTAGGATTGTCCAAGCCGAACCAACTCCATGGATATGTATAGAGAGATGGGTATCATGATTTGGAATGAGATCAAACTACTCAAAAACGCAAAGATAGATTCTCCAGTAATGCCATAGTACCCATAGAAATTGGCCTTTGTTTGCCCAAAGTATGGCAGCACATCGAGTTGCTCTTCATGCCTCTTAAGCCAAAAACCCATTCCGATACCCGAAATGAAACAACATATGAGAAGGAATAGGGATAGCCATAACGTTTCACGATTCATATTACCTTCTAATCGGCTCGATTTTGATTGAGCACCTGTGCTATTGAGCATGACCTTCGTTTCTTGGCCGGTGTATACAGCCACGCCTATAGCCCAAGAAGTGTTTTTGAGCTCGCATCCTCTAAGAATGATATTGGTAGGCACCAGTGGGATGGTTTTCCCATCAATCTCAGCAAAGGCAGTGAATCCATAAATGTTCCGATTCGGTTTCTCGCATATCACTCGACCTGAGAATATGGTAGGATGGATGGCACCCGGCTTCTCGGCTGCCGTCTCGATGCGGGCATATCGTGTCTTTAGATTCGATTCGCCATCCAAATTGATGGTTTGCACATAAGCTAATCCACTAGGATCGCTAGTCCTAAGAAGCACGAGATCGCAAGGAATGGTGTCATTAGCTTGAACCTTCACAACCTCTCCCACCCTTATGTGTTTCCATTGCTTAGGGGCATATACACCCTCTTCATTACACACCATAGCGATGCGATTATTCTCTTTCTTATCAGAACGGTGCCGCCGCCAATCTTCATATCCATCTTTCACGGCAGTAACGATGAGAACAAATGCAAGGGGAAGGGCAGATGCGAACCTACCAAAGACGGCAAGTTGTGGGATCTGATTGAGGCATAAAATGACTAGAAAGTAGATGTAGGCAACGCGGCGGAATTGCTCGAACAAGTTGGTTGGCACAAAAGACAGGACAGAGTATTTGCTCGTCCGGACCTTGTTGTCGGAGAACTGGTATCGGTCATTGGTTTTGTCGGGGTTGTTGATGAAGATGACTCGGCCCTCATTGTTGTGGCGGGAACTGCTGCGAAGGGAGCCTGAGCGGCTTATATGTCCGGACCACGCGGACTCGCTATCTGAGACCAGGGGATGCTGAAAATGAGACTTAAGGGAAGTGCGGGTCCGGATAGTATTGGTAGTAGTTGTGGTGGTATCGGCGGCTTTTGCCTCTTCTGCCTGGGGGCCAATTTGTTGGGCAGCATTAGCGGCCACTAAGGAAGAGATTAAGATTTGGTCTGCAGATGCAGATGAAGAGTGGCGGTAGCGACGAGGAGGAGGGGCTGTCTTGAATTTCGGCGCGGCCGTGGACAAGGAAGCAGCAGCCAATGGGTTCTCCCTGCGTGATGATGATGATGATGATGTGGTGTTGGGGGAAGATAAGAAGGTTTGGTCTGCAGACAAAGAGTGATGGTGGAGGGTGTGCCGAGGAGGAGGAAGAGGTTCCGACAATGCTGATGTGGCGATGGTGTCGGTACCGCGATGCTGCTTCTGCGAAGATGTGATGATGATGGGGGGGGCCTCGAGAGAACTCGATTCGGGAAGAGCTGAAGAACTGGAGAAGATAGGGCTATGGCTATGGCGCACACTGTTGTTGAAGCCGGAGGAGGAGGAGGGGGAGGGAGGAGAAGAAGGAGAAGAAGGAGAAGAAGAAGAAGAAGAACTGTGAGGGAGCAGAGGCAGAGGGGACAAAGACATGAGGGGGGATTGAGAGCTTGGCTATGGTGGGCAGGAAGAAGGATCACAAAATGTGGAAGTTGTATGTGAGTGAGTATGTATGTATGTATGTATGTGTAGACAGAAGAGACAGATTATGTTATGATGATTACTAGAGAAGGCTAAGGCTTCTCTTGAATTCACTCAGTCCATAGATGGGGGGAGAAGCCAGAATCTGAAGGAAGAAGAAGAAGAAACAGGGGAGAAACAGGGGAAGGAGGAAAAACAGGGGAATTTGGAAAGGGGGGAAGGGGTTGAATATTGTTAATTAAATTGCAGGGCTCTCTCTCTCTCTCTCTCTTCTTTGCTTTGTCTTTCTCTTTCTAAATCCTAAAGTCAACAAATGTGTGTTGTGTCCAAATTCATGCATACAAAAACCCAAATGAATGAATCCCAAGCCAATTTGCTTAGCCTTCTTCTTCACATCTCATGTTTTTTTGTCCACCCTGCCCTTACCTCCGAATGAAATCCCAAGCCATTCGCTTGGTCGTCTTCATCACATCTCGTGTTTTTGTATGACTTGTACCCTTACCTCCAAATGAAATCCCAAGCCATTTGCTTAGTCGTCTTCTTCACATCTCGTGTTTTTGTCTATCTCTTAATTCACTAGATGTCACTACCTGGTCTCTACCATACCTATCTCTTAATTCACTAGATGCCAATGTAGAATGTAGGGGTTGAACCCATGACCACCTGGTCTCCAGGGCTCTCTCTCGTAAGTACCTTACCCTAATGGTAAGTTGTTCCACTACAAGCACTATGTCTTGGGTTCAGAACCCAGTTATCTCACCTCTCTACTAGATACTTCATACATATCTTCTTTAATTCACTAGATGGTAAGTTGTTACACTACAAGCACTATGTCTTGGGTTCGAAACCCAGTTATCTCACCTCTCCACTACATACTTCATACATATCTTCTTTAATTCACTAGATGGTAAGTTGTTACACTACAAGCACTATGTCTTGGGTTCGAAACCCAGTTATCTCACCTCTCTACTACATACTTCATACATATCTTCTTTAATTCACTAGATGCCATTGTGAAATGTAAGGGTTGAACCCATGACCTCTTGGTCTCCATTCGGCAACCTTACCAATTGAGCTACATCCATTTGGGCTCTCAACCTCGACCTTGACCTCGACCCCCCACTTCCCCATTCTTGTTAAGAAAAAGCCATTCCTTTGGGCAAACCATCAAACTCCTCGACCAACTTGTCCCTTGAGCCCCAACCCCTCATCCCGCTCCCCTTTAGTCAACCCCTTTCTGCTCAAATGCTTTTATGATCGTGCATTGACTCGTACATTTATTGCGTATTTCTTATACCACGTCCATCCACTGTCAAACCAATCGTAATAAGAGAGAGAGAGAGAGAGAGAGAGAGAGAGAGAGAGAGAGAGAGAGAGAGAGAAAGAAAAAACAAATTTGGTTCCTGTAAAATATATGTAGGCTTGGTTTCAAATGCAAACAAGTCCTTTGCGTCGCAAGTATATCTCATATTCTAGATGGTTGTTTTTTCCTGGTTCTGAAAAACACCTCCAATTTTGGAAGCTTTGTTGTGACAATTCCACGACGTAACCATGATTTTCAAATCTTACATGTGAGAATTGCATGAGAAACGGCTTTTTTCCAAACATTGGTTCAAAGTCTACCCTATCTCTTATGTGTTTGTATTGCACACCACGTGCATGTAATTAGTATTTCTCGTTACCTTGATAATTTACCCTCCCATCATTACATGGAAAGAAAAACAATAACTCCTCCTTATGAGAGGGTAGTTTGGTTAGAGGTATTTAACTTGGGTTCCAAGTTTCATCATCTAGAAAGTATCCTTAATCTAGAACAACACTATTGATAAGAAACAAAGTACTCATGCTTCTATCAAATACCTTGATTCCAAGAATCCTATTTGTATTTAACTTGTTCATTGTTCAATTATACATATATCCTTAGAATCTAGGTATTGAGAGGGAACTCAACACATAGTTGTTGTTTGAATATAGGTGTATCACTTGTCAACATTTAGGGTTATATTTGCGTGCACGAAGATTTTCTTGCTATGTTTTGAATATGATCATAAAGTTGTACAATGAGATGAAGGACACCCTCATCCAAAGCCATTTTGAAAAATTACATGAGATTTTAGAAAAGTCAAAGTTTATCAGGTTTTGAGCCTCAAAACTTCTAGACACCCTTGCTCTCTTCGCCTAGTCTCTTTTTCCTAGTGGGGACTTCCAACCTCATTGAACCTCTGGCATTTGGTCAAATGCCAACTTGGAAACTCCTTGCATGACCTCATCCCTTACCTTACACTCACACTTTACTCTACTTTTTTCTTTGTATATAATTTGTCGTCCCTTTTTGAACATTTGAAAATATACTACGAAATTCTTATTTATATGTATACTAAACCCTATTGCCTCATGTTGGCACCCCTGCCTACGTATGCTTCAAAGTCATCGTGTTGGGGATTGACATGAAAAAAGGGCAGAAAAAAATGTCCACGGTTTTTTTGTACTCTTGGTTCTCGTAACACATACGTTCCTCATCCTTATTTGTGATATTCTTCTAATTAATTATAATACATGTGTTTACTCCATTTAATGTTTATTTGGTTCCATAAGATATGCAAATAATACGAACTTACTATCGATAAAGGTATTCGATCTCGTGCATGATGCTCAAATCTACATATCTATATCCTTAGATAATATATATATATATATAAGTAGCTTATGTATGTGTCTTTGGCACGTTACTTGTGTGGCAAGGTTTGGAAAGGAATGGGGAACATCCTCACCTTATATTGTGTGCATGGATTGAGAACATTATTTGTGTTGCAAGACATACCGCCGAATGAGTTACATATTATAACTTGCACAATATTGATCAATATGTAATGTTAGCTACCACAATGGGAACCCTTTTGGATTCAATTGCAACAACATATTGGACATTATTTTACGTTGCTTCATAAAGAGTTCCACCATGCATTGTAACATTGAACGCACTCATTTCATTATTTTGCCACTTTTCAACTAGAGTATTAAATAGTTCCCTCAAAAAAAAACATATTAGAACACATCCATAGTTTCAAATACCGGGCCTTCACCATTCTTTACAAAACCAAAAGGTACAATTGAGATTTTGGACAATAATTGCTCAATATTAGATATTTATCTTTTTAGTTGAGTTAGAAGTGTTTCAAAGGCTAGCTACTTTTTGTAAAGGGCAATACCGTTGTTTCCTACCCATGGGTTGTGAACATTTAAATTGTAACGCTGAAAAACAGAATGCTCCAAAAAAATTCCATATGCTTATATTATGGTACAAAAATATGACCTTTTCACAACATGAGAAGAGAAGAACCACTAGTGAATGTAATGTGACCAAAGGATTGTTAGGAAACTAGTGTAAAAATGAACGCTATGATTCACCAACTTGTAAGGATTAACAACAATGTTGAATCAATCCATGTTGGTGGAGTAGTTCCACAAGTTGCAAAGGGGCTAAATTTCACACTTCATGGTATTGAATGTAAGCTTTGGACCCATATGTAACAAATGTTTGTCTCTTCTGAATCATAGACTCACCTCATTTATTTCTCCTTCATCATCAACCATCTCATTTCTATGCTTTATTAATGGCTTTATAACATTGCATATATCTCTCATTACTCTCTCTCTCTCTCTCTCTCTCTCTCTCTCTCTCTCTCTCTCTCTCTCAGCTAAGTTCTATTTTTTATTTTTACTTTCGATGAATGGGTAAATACCCCATTTTTGTTGTAAACTAATTGTCTCATCGGCCAATTTTGGTCTTAAAATACGTTAATCTCTCTCTCTCTCTCTCTCAGCTTAAGTTCTATTTTATTTTTATATATTTTTTATTTTACTTTCGATGAATGGGTAAATACCCCATTTTTGTTGTAAACGAATTGTCTCATGGGCCAAATTTGGTCTTAAAATACGTTAATATATCTTTCTTTCTCTCTCTCTCTCTCTCTCTCTCTCTCTCTCTCTCTCTCTCTCTCTCTCTCTCTCTCTCTTTTAATCATTTCATGCCACCCACTTTTTCATTTGATTGTCAATATGATTGTGTCCCAACACGGCTAAGGATATGGTCTTCTCTAGTAAAACAAGAACTTGGAGAGTCAAGACTCAAGAGTGAGAGAAAAGGTCATGTTACTTGTTTCTAAGAATATTTCAATAAAGGTCATATGTTACTTGTTTCTAAGGGTAAGAATCCTCATTTGACATTAGCAACCTTTATTGGAAGCTCATTTGGAGTAACACTAGTAACCTTGATTAAGTCTTGAATTTTGTTTGGCCCCATTGAGTTTTGATCCCCAATTAACCTTGTAAACTAGAGTAGTGTTCATGGCATTAAAAGTTGACGATAAAGATGGTTCAAGGGCTTTTAGTGCATTCTTTAAATTATGGTTCTAGCCTCCTTAAGTTCCATGGGTCAATATTGGCCTCTCTATGAATGTTAAAAAAAAATCATCTATCTATCTATTTTGGTGGTGCTTCTGCATGTGTTCTTCAATTTGAGAGTCACATTTTTAATTGATTGGTTTGACATTACGTGCCTATGCTTGAGCTTTGGATATGTATCACATGGCCTTGTGTGTCTTACTATTTGGAGTGCTAGTGAATTTATTGCCTCATCCTAATCGCATCATATGCGTGATGTTTCCTCTCGTTAGGCGAAATTCTTTCTGGTGGTTTTACATTTCTTCCCTTGGTTCAAGGATTTTTTTCTTGTATGTTTGCTTCTTCATCCGATCAAAGAATGCATTTTTGGATCTCTCTGAGTGTCTTGACATCACCTATTGATCAAATGCAATTTCCTAAGGCATTCTCTTGATTTTGTGCGGTTTCCTAAGGCCAAATTTAACTATTTAGGGAATCTTTCAAGACACCATTTGATTGTTGGGTGTAGTGCATATAGAAAATGGTTTAAAGGTAAGAAATCTCCACCTTAGATAAGATTCCAAGTGTTATTTGTTCAAAGGGGCAATATAATCACCACATGAAAAAGATTTGCACCACACCATCGATTATAGTTAACAGAATGCATATGCATAAGTCTCTATCTTCTAGATAACAATGAAAACATTATTTTCTTTATAAGTATGAAGATAATTGAGAAAGACTTATGAATGTCTTATACCGAACCCCATTTATTAAAGAAAGCGTTGCCACCACAATTTACATGTGAATTGATATGTTCATATTTATGATAGTGAAAGTGACACATGATTATTCCTACACGTTGCCAACAATATGTATCATTAGATGTGAATGTCAATAAGAGTTCTACAATGTTAGAAATGAAGCTAGTTGATTCACACTAATTATGTGGGACAATTATACAATAAATTTTGCATTTCAAATGAATGGATTTCTCTCTCAATGCCCCATTCATGTTGTTGAATGATGGTTTGACAAACAAATTTTCATTAAAGTGGTGATTATATACACAATGCATTGTTTTAAATGATGGAAGAACTGTTAACATTACAGCATGACATTTTCTCACATAATCATTAAAAAGAGAAACTTCCATAGATGTAATAACCATGTACCAAATATTTGATTAAAGAATCTATTGGATAAATATGATGAACTATAAGTAGAATAATTTGACTAATCTGAATATTGACTTCATTGTTTTATATCGACAATAATTTTAATATGATTTTCTTTTTTTCAAATTTGAAAGTGTATCTTACATCATCATAGCAATCCTAGTAATCTAAAGGTCTTGTTATCATATTCAAGTTACCATAGTAAGTCTTGTATTTATATTCAAGTTTGCTATCAAAGTTCTTTTGTTCTTGATCTCTCATTGACTCTTATATTGCAAGAGAACAAAAAAGCATAGTTATGCAAATATTACTTTACATATTTGACATGAATCAACGGACCCACATTGAATCATGTTTCTTAATATCACTACGTCAAAAACTATCCCAATGTGGTGAACGATTCAAACATTCTATCACTATGTATAAAAGAAGATATGATTAATAACAATTCCAAGTCCCACAAAATATATAGAACTCAAAAGCAAACGAATCAACAAACTAATTTTGATATTCAAGAACTTTCAAGCAATTGAGGAGATTTTGGATGGCATCTTTTCGCATAACATAAAAGATCTTTTAGTTCCAGCTTGTTATATAAACATAAGAATGTATAAAAAAAACAACTCAGGGGATTTTATTCTTATTTTCCTAGGAGGCGTCGACCACGTGAGTTTGCATCTTTCACTCTATCCTCAAGCTTACTGGCATCATTGTAAAAACTCTCCAAGGAAACATTTTGCCTACAAAATCCATTCGAGTTGTGTGTAAAAATTCATGAATTGAAGTGAAGAATTGTTATGTGTGAAACTACTTCATATGACTTGATATGGAGACTTAATGTATATATGCATTAACTCTTCAATTCAAATCATATGAAGTTGCACACACATAACAGTATATGTACATGTACATATGTGTCTGGCTACAGGAATGTGCAAATTTGCATAGAATCAGTAACGAAAATGAGCACCTCGAAATCTCCAATCCCATGTCGATAGACATATCTTTTATCTGGTCGAGAATGTTACTTAGGTCTGAAAGAGCATCATCTTGCTTCACTCTCTCCATCTAGTCAAAATAAATTCAGAATGCAGTATATTTAACATCATTCTAATATTGCCATAAGATTTTGTTTTCCAAGCTCATTTCTATTTGATATACATTATTGGAACATATAATATCCTCACCTCAAGCTTTCCTTGTACAGTTTTCTGATCTGAACCAGGGAACAATTGAACCAAATGATTCCTATTCTCTTTTACATTAACATTCATGTGTTTGGCTTTGCTTTGAAAAGACTGGTCATCTGTTGAAAGATAAATGTATTTAACATAACTAAATTTCACACAAATGTTTTAAATGGAATGTAGGTTTACTTCAAAAGCTTACTTGATGTTATGAGTGGACCAGTTAAGGAAAGACCCCGCTTGGGCCTCCATGGCCTAGAGAAAATTCCTCCTAAACTTCCCAAAAGCTTTTCACCCTTCAATGATCGAAGTAATCACAAAGACAACATATCAAGTTGATAACAAACAAAAGAAAGAAAAAGCTTTTTTTAAATGATTTGTTTGTTTTACATTTGTTGGCATATATCTATTCCAGTTGCCATTTTAATGTTCCGTACTTAATTTAAAACTTTTAACAAAGCAAAAAGTTATTTAACAGATACCATTGCATACATCTTAAAGTTTATTGGCAAATGGTTTGAAATTTCCCTGAAGAGTGAATTTGAAACCTATCGAGTAGCAAATCTTTAAAAAAAAACCCTCCAAAGTTGAACAAATCCTAAACCCGAAACTCCTTTCACATACGTTCAGTATTTTAACTCTTGAATACTCAGAAAACATTTCCTCACAAAATCTACAGTTGAAAAGAATGAGCTACCCGTACCATGGTAAGGTTCTGATCAATATGAACTGCAACTTGGTGAGATTGAATCATTTTCTCACCCTGTTGGTGAAGATTGATAACAGTCCGAGACGCCTCCTCCTTCATGTCTTCAGCTACCTTAATACAATTCCAGATACTCTTTGTTGTATCTTCAGATTCCTGAAGAGCATAGTCTTCTAATTCTTGCAAGCTATTCTTCTCCTCTGAAAATTCGTATCCATCAAAATGAAGGCGATGAGGAGGAGATTGGACAATCAGTAGATCCGAATCATAATTTCCCAATTCACCAGAATGTGGAAGCTTCTTTTTGGTACTACAACCCATAGATCTAATAGCATTTGAATCATTGATACCATTCAAAGACGTTATACTATTTGAATGCCTGGCGCCATCATTCTCCTTGCCAGGTGTGTAGGTACTGATTCCCTTCAATCTTGGAGCCATGATTCGATCAGAGCTATACATTTTTGTTCCACCAGAAAGAAGCTGTTTCCTTTGTTCACCCGAAGGTATACCATTAGGATCAATCATACTATTTGAATCATTTACAAAATTCGAAGATCTGATGCCATTCAAAGCATGGATCTCATTTGAATGACTAATACCATTAAAAGCATCGGTACCATTTGTGTCACTGATACCATTCAAAGATTTCATACATTTTGGATCAGTTATACCCATCGAAACATCCTCAAAAGCTTTAAAACTATTTCTTTCTTTTGATCTGGAATCAATGGGTTGGTCCGAGCCATGGGTTGATCTGAGACATTGGTACCTTTTTTCACCAGAAGACATACCATCGAAATCACTAATATCATTAGGATAACTCTTGTTGAAATCTGTATAAGTACCTTTTTCTGTGAATCTCTGAGTCTGAGAATGAATATGTCTTCCTTTTCCTTGTTCTTCTTCTTCTACTACTCCAAACGCTTCAGAACCTTTATTTTGGCATTTAATGTCTTTCCATTTCTGAACTTCGATGAAAGAAGAATGTGAAGAAAAGCTTACCTTCTTCTTCTTCTTGGTAGAAGAATGCGAAGGGAATCGTATCTTCTTAACGGAGTCCGCGTCCTCATCAGAATCAGAATCACCGAAAGGATTGAAGCTTCTGGTCTTGTCGTTTGATGCAGCGCTAAGGCAATTGCCATTTCCATTTCCATTTCCATTTCCATTTCCATGTCCTTCTTCTTCGTCTTCATCATCAGAGGAAGAGAAAGGGTTCCACTTGGAGAATGGGAAAGAGCGAGAAGAAGCCATTTTGAGAGTTTCTCTCTGCAATCACTCTGTTTCTGTCTGCTTTCTCTTTCTGTTTCTCTGTATGCGACTGTCTCTCGCTGTTTCTTTCTCTGAGTGTTTCTTTGTGCGTAATACGAAGAGAAGAGGAAACCAGCAAACCCAAGCCAAGCCAACGTCTCTCTCGCTCTGTGTCTCTCTACAAAACAAAAAACATTTGTATTCTCCGCGAGCCGAGCCGAACCGAACCTCTAAACCGATTCCTAAGCTCAAGTGAGAGATGATAGTAGCGATGGGCACGGTTTCGGCTCGAACCGAACCGAACCTTTAATCCATGGTTTTAACGGTTTATTGGTTCCAAAAAGAATTAATGGTTTTGGATTTTCAATAAACGGTTCACCGCTTGCACGTAAAGATTTCATAGCTATATTTGACGCTAATTGATCGTGAATATTTATTGCATTCCTGGTGGATTCTACTCTCCTAGAGGGAGCCACAAGTAGTTCTAGGAACTGACTTAAACAAGTGCTCTAACGGGGCAAAGCAGGGAGGTTCGATTCGGTTCTAAAATTCGGGTTTATAGGTTTATATGTTTTTGGTTAACTTTTGTTTTACCTTAATAGTTTATTAATTTAATGGTGTTTTATTGACTTAATTAATTTAACTTAAATGTTTATTTAATTTAATGGTCCAATTAAAGTTTCTTTACATATTGATTTAATAAAATTAACTTAAATGCTTATTTCATTTAATTTCTTTTTTGTTTATTTAAATATTTAATTAGTTTGACTTAAATGGTTAGGTTTAAATGTTTTATTAAATGGTTCGGTTTGGTTTCAACTTTTCCTTAAACGGTTTGGTTTACTTTTTCTTAAATAGTTTGGTTCAAATACTTGAGACTCGAGAGTTCATTAACGGTTTGGTTTGGTTTTTTGTTTATATAAACGGTTCGGTTCGATTTCTTTGCCTTGAAACCGAACCAAACCATGCCCTTGCTTGATGATAGATGGATCCCATGTCAATCCATTATGAGTTTATGTTAAATCACGTGCCACCTCTCTTCCCAATGTCACGTGACACACCCCACACACACCTAAAATGAGAGTCGAAGCTTTGATTTGTACAAAGGAATGGGAATTTTTCAAAAATTTGATTACAATATTCTAGCATTCAAAAAGTATTAATAAAACATAACACGTATTTATAGTTATATGTTTATTGATATTATAAAGTTTAATCATTATAATTAAGGGATTAACCTATAATAAAATCAATTGATTTGTTCGCCATTATCATCTTGTGAATATGCTCACTTACTTAGCATGTTACTTGTGCACCAAGAGTTTTGAAATTAGCTAATCTAATGAGAAAGTGTAAAAACATTTTAAATTTGGCAAATATAAAAAAAAATCAATGGCATTTTCACGAATAGTTCTTAAAAAGAGTGGCATTTTTGAGAAATGTCTCTATTCCAATCTTGAAGTTCACTTTGAGTCAATCTATTTACCGTTGTCTGCAATTTGCTTCACCTACACTCTCTCACTATACTTATATTGTTGGTTTTATTAAGAATTCCTTTATCTTGAATGTAACCCTAAGTTTCCTTACCATGGGCATTTTAGTTAATTGTAACTTGTGCATATTCATAAGGCCTCTCTCTCTCTCTCATGCTTGGACCTACATGCATCACACACACAATTTTCCCATTTTCCTGATTACATGGATTTAAATTTACTCCTAAAACTAACCCATGGTTTACATTTGGGATATCAACAATAAAACTTTGTGTGGTAGAGCTTATTCACTCAATTGAAATTTGTATATTATTGTATCTCATGGGATTTAATATTTCTTAGATTACATAGCAACAAAAAGTATACATTCAATTGGCACAAACTAGAGAATCGATCAAATTATATCGTCACATCTTAGTCAATGTTCATATTGTGGATCTACCTAGTTAAAATTGCAATTTGAGAGATATTATTACCGTTCTTTGGGCATGGATGATAGGGTTTGAACATTTGTGATATTGTAGCCATAATAAATGTGCTACCAATTTGCACTACATCCCAATGACATTGTTGATGTAGACTTAGTTAAGGACCCTAATCTTTCTCACACAAAATGATGTGATTCTTTATGTGATAAAAGGATGGTAAAAATGAAATGCATATATAAGAAGGGAGCATGATTGATTATGTAATCTAATTAATTGCCGATGTGATTGATGACCGACATCAACGAAGTACATTTTGCACTTCTTCATCACTTATGCAACTCAGATATGCAATGTGGGGCAATGCATAGTAGTTTGTTTGGCCAATGTATTGTGAATCCACCTTAATTCTAACACATGATGATCACCAATGAATCTAAAAGGCACAAACAAAGGCCTTTTGAGCTTTTCGTTATTAGAATATTTTGGATCTCCTCAAGGAGAATTATTTATTTCTAAAAAAACCTTTGGATGGCATTTTTCTAGTGCGTAAGTTGATCCACGATTTGTAAAGGTAAGAAATAACCTTACAATGATCACTCGTGTGCTATCCAAAGCAAATGTTATGTTGGTTGGTTGGTTCCATCTCTTTCCGCACATGCGCATTTCAAAAATCCCTTTTTGCTCTGGATGATTTTCTCCTTAAAAGTTTGGGAATCACGTATCCGCTTTTTGGAGACAACCTTCAATGACATTTGCATCTCACTCCACATTTGCAAGCTTCAAAAACACTTTTGAATAGGGTAATCACATTTTGTGAATGCACAAGTCCTTTGTGTAGTGAAAAAACATACCTTGTGGCATGTAAATTCACACATGTTTGAAACAAACTTTATTCCAATGCTCTTGACATTTGCTTCTTTTATTCGCATTTCAATAGGCCAATCACACGTGAAGAGTATGTGAAATTTGGGAGATGTTTAGCCTTGAAAATAGACCTTATGGTGTTTTCCATGTGTTCAATTGAAGAGCAATCTTATGATAATATATTGTGTCATCCATTGAAGTTAAAATTATTCCAAAGGTATAGCTAAACATTATCCCTTGCACACAATGGAAGAAAACTTGGGAAATTCATCTTTGCTTGCATAGTTTTTGTTGTAACAAATGTATTTTTATCTAAACATTCACTTAAAATCATTGGTGTTTTTTACCTATGGCAACTACCTAAAAACTACACAATCTTAATCATTTACATTGTAAGTTTCTAGACCTTGGTTTTTTACTTATGCCTTTTGGAAACATCATATCTTAGGCTTACTCCATTTTGCAAACAATCATCAAAGATCTAGGAAAGTATACATTTGCAATCTTTTGACTCCAAATTATTTTTAAAAGGTAAATATATATGCTCCTATGATCTCTTTAAAATGGAAACTTTCTTTAGCTATAGTAAAGTTGATGTGAGGCACGAGTATGGGGTTGACCTCATCGTGAGAGCCGGTACAATTACTATGAAAATGGTGTTGAGAAACGTGACCGGCCACAACCGGTTTCTCATTCGTATATTCGGGTGAAGAAATCAAGATGAATGTGCACAGACAAGAAAAACAACAGAAGTAAAACTAGAAACAAGGACACAAGATTTAACGTGGAAACCCAAATAAGGAAAAACCACGTGGAGTCCACAAACTCCAAAAACGGATCACTATACAGAGGAGTACAATAAGAAACTCGGAGGCAACAACCTCGAGATCTTCTTCGTCGACAGACGGCTGCAGAATTACACTCTAACTCTCACACACACACTCTCTCACACTAAGTTACAGAGGTGACAACCTTCTTGTAACTCACAACCTAATCATACAATAGTGATCTACGCATTACTTATTAAAGTTTGCTCTAGTTGTACTCATACTTATACAACTTTATGGCTATTTATATACATAGCCCACATGGGGCACATTTCGACTATTTACAAATATAGTCTCTTGAGTTGGCTATATTCTCGATTTCGGTTTCGGCCTCGGCCGAGTTACTCATCAGCTTGGCTCTTCTTTTCCCATCTGGAGGGACTGGTTTCCCAACAAATGGCACCACCCTTGGTTAGGTTATGTGAAAATATGCTTGAGCCAAAATATGTAAATTTTATGGGAGCCTGCACAATTACAAGAGGTATGTTTAGTACAAATTCCTACAACATTGTACGTGGGGTGGATAAATTAATTCATGTATATATTTATTTGTCAGTTTGACCCAAAGCTATTCTTGATGTTGTGACCAAACTTCACAAAAAAGTAGCTCTAGAGAATAACTATAGGAACACGGATCGAGCTTTGAGTTCTACTCGAAAAAAGTACTTTGGTATATGATTCATCACCTCCATTTAGTACCCAACATTCGCATTGGTGAATACAACCAACAAATAGATGCTTGGGGTAGAGAATCCTTGTTAGATGCTTTTTTGGTCCCGAAGTGATAGATTCAATAATAATAAAAGTTTCATTTTAAGAATAATCAATATTGGAAGCTGATGAGCTAATAGTTTTTTGGGGTATAGAAAAAGAAGAGAGGTGTTCACTTTGGCTAAATTTTCAGTAAATCAAGCTACTTTACCGAATGCCATTGCAAAACATATGGTTTGAATGCATGACCTTCTGGCATTTTTGCTACATTTGTGTAGGATCTCTCTAAATTGAAAAGTTCATTAGTAGAATAACTGCAAACAAGCAAAAGTTTCATTAAATCAAGTGGCTTAACTAGAGATCAATGCAAACTTTTATTTTTTTGCTACATTTGCATAGGATCTCTCCCTCTCACAATTGAAAAGTTCATTATTAGAATAACTACAAACAAGCATCTTATTGGATACACCTCACATCTTTATACTACAAAACATGAGGTCCATGTCCAAGAAAATTGCCTAAGATACAAACTCATTCCAGCAAATTTTCCCTTGCTTCTCACAAAGAAAGATGAAAACTCTCAAGAAATCTACAAAACCTAGTCAAACCTCTCATTACAAGAATCAATGGGCATGATTGGCAACTTTGCCCATATTCTCAATCCCAATACTTTTTTAACAAGAGAATATCTTGAATATTATGTTTTGCTTGCATCGGTTAATAATAGGTCCCCATTGAAGATATTAAGTGTTGCATTATTTCTCTCACATGAAAAAAAATGTTACATGAAGAAATTAAAATGACAAAATTGAAAATTGTCCAAATTCCATTACCCATTTCCTCATGACTTGAAATGGCTGGTAAATTAGCATTATTTTCATTCACAAATCCCTAAATGCATTGATTAATTTTCATGATACATGAAGCTTACATGTCAAAGATAGAATATGCATTGCTTCCATCTCTTTGAGAGACAATGCTGAAAAAGTACAAAGTAAGTTGAGAAACATATCGTCAAAATTGTATTAACATGTGATAGCTAAGTCTTATGCTATTTGACATTGATAAGAATTGCAATGAGTAGTTTTTGCTCTTGAAGAAACCTAGCCCTCAGCAATATTAGGACAAAAAACAATAATATTAGCACACAAAAGGATGAATACATAAATATATTCAAATTCTCTCTACAGGACCCAACCACCACCATGACCTATGTTATCCATGTAACCTAGACCATGGTCATGGAAGTGACCATGAGAATGACTACCATGATCGTCATGACCACCATATTCATGACTATGGTCAATATGTTCATATCCATCCTCATCCCCACGTGAATAGCTTTCGAATGTGTTTTGTATATTATCACAGTGATGCTCAGTTTCTTCTGGAAAAGGACTTGCCATTTTTGGCAAAGATGAAACGAACCGATAGATATCTTCAGAAATCTCTCGAGAAGTTTCTTCCTGTAATTTAATTCATGTATTCCTTGAATAAAATGAAATGAAAATGTAAAAGGAATAACAGTACTTGCAATCAAATTGCTTAAGGCACTCAAAAAAAGAATTTGTCCCAAGTTAATTACAGTTAGCACATCAAAAGTTATAATATGAATCCTAACAATAAGGGTGATTGTAATATATCAGACGGTACAAGCTTATGGCATGGATCTGATTGTCCTGGCATAGGCCATTTGAGTTAAGGAAGATAAGTAATGTGATGGACCTCGAGTGTTTTCAAATTACTGCACCTTCAAAGTGTTAAAGTGCTTTTAAGTTATTATTGTTTGCCATCAGTAACTTTTAATAACTTTGAGACCTACATCCTGAGGAAACATAATTACATCCTACATTTAAGTGACCAGCATTAGCATAGTTCATAGAAGAGAACCAAGCAGTCATCTTTGATATCGTTTTATCTCAACCAAGTTCAACCTTCTCTTCCCTCTGCTCATGCTGAGCAACATTTGAATTCTTCTTTAAATTCTAACTTTAAATAAATGTAAGAGCAAATACATGAAAGAGGCAGAGGATCATATTGACAATTTATTGTATAGTTTCTATTTTCATGTTGAATACTGAAACCAAAGTGCACAGATAACATTAGAATTCTCAATTGTAGGTAAAGACAATCCATTTTCCTAGCGTGGCTAATTACAATATGTTCTCTACCATATCGATTTTGAATGCCTTGGTTCTTGCTCCTCTTTGTTTTGTTACGGTTATGGGCATGACCAAAATTTATGTATTGTAGTATTCGACACATGCAGATAAAAGTGTGGGGGTTAACTGAGAGTGTAAAGAAGGGAGTAATACTTTTAATCCTAGGGAATGAAGGGATTGTACTGTGGTATTCTACATGCGACGATAAAAGTGTGAACTTTCCTGGGGGCCTTAGTTTTGGCTATAAATATGAGGAGGCCTAGCTACCCTCATTAGACACATTATTCGATTACGTCGAGATTGTGACCTTCTGGTGAACAGACTCATGGCAAGAAAGCGCCAGTACCAGGTACAACTCAATGCCATGGCGGTGGTATGGGACACCAATCAAGGCTTAGGTCTGTCTTGATCCCTTCGCTCGGGAGCGGTCGGGTGGATCGACACCCTTCTTTCTCTCTCTTTCTTTTATCTATCTTCTATTTCCTTGTCTTATGCTTACATTAGGAATAATCTTTAACCGTTACCTATCATTATGTTGCTCAATCGCATATTGTCAGTTATGACGATAACTGATGGTAAACATTTTCAGTTATTTATAGCTAATCTCATTAAAGAACGTTGGCTTCTTTAATTTTTCAATCTGTCGATACAATAATTTAATTTCTCCTTCAATACATTTACATTCCTTGTAGCTTGTCAGAATTTCTCAAAAATGGAAGCTTTATAATGACCCCTTGTATTTATTCACAACAAGATAACAATGGATATAACACGGAGGCTACTAGCAATAAACGTTACACGCAATTTCCCACATATGGGAAATGTTACTACTAGAAATAATGTAATTATTCAAAAAGTAGAAAAGCATTAAGAGACTTACTTGAGGCCACCGACCACCATTGTGGCTTACATAGGACACATTGTGTAGACGAGAAGCGAGACTTTCACCAAGTTTATACCAACCTCTTCCGGAGGTATTTGACCAAAGCACTTGTACAGGGACTCCGCTGAGCCTTTCAATACTTGAAACAACATCGAAAGACGAATTTCCCGACTTCCAAGTTTGCAATGTAGTCTTCTTTCCATGTTTATATTTCAACAAAAATGCATGATTTCTCGTCTCACTCATCGAGGGGTTCCTCATACAACATTGACTCAGTACAATATGCTGAAGATATGGAGAACATAGCATCAAGGAACTGAGAAGAGGGAAGTTTAAAATAGCGGCAGGAAAGCTTGGGATACCAGGAAAAACATCCATTAGAGTTATGCTTCTAACCAAAGAAGGGATTCTATTGATCCACGTTAACCCTGATTCAACGCTTGTATCGTGAAGAACAACATGTAAAGGTTTCTTATTACACAACAAATTCACTACTTGATCTACACTATCTGCGAGCTCTTCAGCATTGTAAAAAAGAGCGTTCTTCCTATTCATTGATGTCACTGGATCAGGAAACGTACCAGATTCGAATAACTGCTCAAACCGCCAAAACAAGCCCTTTTCCGAAATCTCACTAAAAATGTCTCTAAATATGGAAACAATTCCCCAACCTAGATCTAGATAGGGCTTCTCAGAGAGCCCAGATCCAGGAAAATCAATTGCTATAACATGATAATTTTTCTCAACTAAATGAGGAAATATATGTCTATATATGAAAGAACTTGAGCCTAATCCATGTAAAAACACTATACACTCAGAGGAAGCTTCCACGGAACCTTCGTCTCTGACAAATAATTTGATGGGCTTTTGTTCATATCCAAGTTCAAGTTTAAGAAACTTACCTTTCATGGAGTGATGGCGAACATCAGAAGGCATAGAGAAGAACTCTAATTCTTCTTCTCCTTCAAAGACGTAGGAAAGGAGAACAAGCGAAAGAGTGAGGATAGAGACTATAGATATAACATAGAGCCAGAAAACAAACACCGTTGTGCTCTGTTGAATCCTCTTCTCTTCTTTCTCGTCTTCTTCTCCTTCCCTTTCTCCTTCTTCTTTCTCATTTTCTTCTGATTTCCCCATTCCTCCATGATCTTCTTCTTCTGCTGCTGCTACATGGAGCTTGGGGTTCTTCTTCTCTGCAGACATGTCTGTCCTCCCTTTCAGAGATGTCAGGCAAGGAAGCTTTTGAATTTGATCTTAATACATAACAAATAGAAGTGGCGTTAGAAGGTTTCGAACTCGCGTCCATTACATTAGGTCTTATGAACTTGAGAACTCTATTCATATATACATACATATACATACGTTATACTGTATACATATATACATATGTACATATACATACATACATACATACATATACATACATACATACACACATACATACATATACATACATACGTATACATACATACATACATATACATACATACATACATACGTATACATACATACATACATATACATACATATGCGAATTGCCCAAAAAGGAAAGAGGAATCTAAACTCGGCTTTGCAGGTTTCGAACTTGCTCACATACACATATCAGCTCCTCCATTGGCCTTCCCTGGGTTTTGACGTCACTTTGTGGGTTTCGATAGCAATGAGCATGGTTCGGTTTCGGTTCGGTTCGGTTTCCTAGCCTTGAAACCAAACCAAACTAAACCAAACCATTTATTTATATTAAAAACCAAACCAAACTGTTTTAATTGTATGAAGCCATTTAAACCGAACCGTTTAGAGCTGAACCGTTTATGAAACATTTAGAACCAAACCAAATCGGTTTATCATAAATCAAAACCAAACCAAATTTATAAACTGATAAACCTATAAACCTATAAACCTTTAAACCAAACCGCTAAACCTTTAAACCTTTAAGCCGAAACCGTTAAACTGCGAAATTCAAAATCAAACCGAACCGAAACCGAAAAGCCGATAAACCGCTAAACCATGAAATTCAAAACCAAACCGGATCATAATATTTGAAACCAAACCAAACGGTTTATTCATCTTTGAACCAATAAACCGTTAAGCCATGGCTTAATGGTTCGGTTCGGTTTGAGTCAAAACTGCGCCCATTGCTAGGTTTCGAGCTCGCACCATACACCCACTTAAGTTTCACTTTCTTGGCCCTTTCTGTGGGTTTTCTTTGAACTCTTACTCTTACGTCAGTTTCGTGAGCTGGGTTTTACGAGGAATGTGTCTCACTATGGAGGGTAGCTTGCTCGACCATTCTAGTTGCTTTTCAATCACATCTTTGACTCATGTACATCTACTTAGGTTTACCTTTTTCATGGGCCCACAATGGATTTTGGAATCCACTTTGTGTATCTAATTTTTCTTGAGCCCAATTGGCATTTGTCTCGTTACGTGCATTTTTAGTTTTGATCTTTCAACCTCTTTTCTACATTACTGGTTGTGATTCACATTGTGTCCCAAAAAGCCCCTCTCATATACCATGTTTAGAACTCACTCACATCCTCCAATGGGTTGTAGACTATGTTATTACGCGAGGAAGTCACTCTATTAGTGCAAAAGAATCATGTACTTTGATCGTGAAGGATTAGGTTTACTTTCATGGGGCTCAAAAAGTATACTTTCGAGTGCAATGTTCATTAATTTTAAATAAAAAGTTGTCTTGCACTCCTTTGTTATCGGTACCTATCATTTGTTTAGAAGTGCCATACAACACATGATGTGAAGCACTTAACCTCCTCAAGCATTGTAAACATGTTATTAGAGAAAAGGTTGTGATTGGTGGACCAATCTCACTTATATAGTTCAAGGGCAACAAATTTGATTTAACCCAATTCTTTTACATCTATTACATTCACTCATTTGGGCTGTAAGGGCATTGAACTCGTGTGCATTTGCTCTCACTATTAGGTTTAAACCTAACTCAAGCTCTTCTCCTTCAACAAATTAGAATGTAACATATTAGCATATTAAATTTTGTCGTTGTTGGGGGTGAACTCAATTATATGTCTCAATGGTGACAATTAAACAAAATATGGAGGCACACTTTTGGGTTAAGGTCAATAGTTAGGGTAGATGCATACAAGCTTCCAATTGTGACCCTTCTCGAGGATACCCTTGTTGACCAAATTTGGAGGTAATCTTCTAAGCTATGTTGTACATATTTTCAATCGTTTTTATGTTTGGCCGTTACTAAATTCCTAACAACTTTAAATTTTGGGAGTATTGAGTGGATCAAAAGTATCTAACCTATTAAGATTTTCCCTTTTTTAGGTTAAAGAAGAGAATTTCTTTTATTGTCCATCTTCTATTTTATATTCCAAATTCATCATATACAAGACTAATCTTTCATTGCTTTATTAACTCGCATTGGTGTTGTGGCTTCACCCTTCCCCCTTGATTCCCCCTTGTGTGATATTTTATTTTAGACTATTTGTTTCCCACTACAAAACAAGTCATTATCATAATTAAAAATTGGAACCTCAACAAAGATTATATGCATCTATGTGTTCATGTGAAGGAATTACTATTGTAACCGTTGGATTGTGTGAAGTGAGTTTCTAAAGACATTATAAATGTGCACCCCACTATCTTGTAGCAATAATTGAAGAACAAGTTCTTGTCAAGCAAAATTACAGCACAAGAAAGACGGAACAAAACAAAACACTATTTTTTATGTTTTGTGCGACCTAGTGTGTATTTGACCATTAACCTCAATGGGAAGCTTTTTTTTATGCCTTAGCCATGTTCTACTACAATTTAGTGTATCAATGGTAAAATTTTAAATTTATAAAAACATTGTCACATATATTTCAATGTTGGAGGTTATACATAACATGTCTGTTCTCTCCAAAGCTACTAAACATCTAATTGAGTGCATTTTTGCAAACATTGAAGGATGTTTAGAGCTTATCTAAATTCCCTCATTTTGAGATAAAAAGGCAAGGTGTCAAGTCTATCCCACTTTTCCCTCGTATATACTAGTATGTTTTGTGACACTAGAATTTCACATCATTTAGAATATTTTCTCTTGTATTGCTTTAAAGTCACAATGGGACACCAATATGAACTATGGTGTGGAATTACGTTTTATCAGAAGATTCATTTATCTTTTTATGAAAAGTATCCTACTCAAAACAAGCATCTTATGATTAAAGATTTGCATGTTTAATATTTTGCACATATATTCTTGTCACGGGATGGCATTTTTTGTATATATATTCTTGTCACGTGATGGCGGTCTAGTGATAATGACTGTTGGTCCAAATTCATTGGGCACATTGTGCATATGGAGCAATTGTGTGTCCAAAGGGTTGTTCAAAGTGGTAAGGAGGAAATTCCCCCATTTGTCAAGACTAACATTGGCCATTCAATTGGTTTGCAAAATGTCTATGATGGTCATGGACCGATGCTTGGATAGGTTGTTGGCTTCATGGCTCTAGAAAGGGGGTGACACCCTAGTGAACAAAGCCTCATTCCACATGCTATTAGTTTTTTTTATTTGTTCCTAGGAAATCCGATTTTTATTATAATAGTGAGAATCTTTCCATAACATAGTTTTTATGTTTTATGAGAACATTAGGGTATCTTAAAATAATAATAATCCCCTTGACCGTTGTCCATCACTTTCATGCTAACATGGCTATAGTTTATTGACTTAACAAGATTAATTTTGTCGACAAGCATTTGCCATTGAGGTTATACGTGGCACAAATAGGGGCCAAGAACTTTAGCCATTTCTTTATGCCTTTTCCACTCTCTCAAAACAAAGTACCAACCAAACTTTAAGAACCTTCTTTAGTCTTAAGAAACTATATTGAATTTTCTGAATATTTCATTGAGTAGTTATTTAAGACGGCCATTAAATATTTGAACATTCCAAATGTTTGCAGAGAAGATTAATTCTGTTGGCAAGCATTTACCATTGAGGTTATAAGTGGCAAAAGAACTTTAGCCATTTCTTTATGCGTTCTCCACTCTCTCAAAACAAAGTACCAACCAAAACTTTAAGAAACTTCTTTATCCTTAAGAAACTATGTTGAATTTTCCGAATATTTTATTGATTGGTGATTCAAGACGGCCATTAAATATTTGAACATTTCAAATGTTTGTCAAGCTTATTGCTCATCAGCTTTTTATTAAGGGTGAAAGGCTTTATAAGAATCGATAAGTAATAATGAAGAATCGCTTCACATATAATAATAGGTGAGTCGAATTAAACCATTCAACCAATGCAAAGATCATATTAATCATCTGCAAGAAGGGTTGCTTGGGTACGGATTATCAATATATTTTCCACCCACTCCACTGTATGCCCATTTTCCAACTGCCTTCATAGGATTCTAAATTGAAACAAAAAAAAGGATCCAATTTCATCACACCATTACAAATCAATCAACCACACATACACATGCACATGCACATGCACATGCACATACACATGCACATACACATGCACATGCACATACAAATACACATACACATGCACATACACATGCACATGCACATGCACATGCACATGCACATGCACATGCACATGCACATACACATATGCACATGCACATGCACACACACATGCACATACACACATATGCACATGCACATGCACATACACACATCCACATCCACACATATGCACATGCACATACACACATCCACATCCACACATATGCACATGCACATGCACATACACACACATCCACATCCACATCCACACACGCACGCACGCACTCAAAAGAGTGAGTGAGGGATTACCAAGCCATCAACCTGAGATGGACCATTCCACTTATCATTGTTTTGCGATTGGGTATGGTAATAGCAAGATATGAGAAACACACCCCAATCATTGAAGGTTCGGACGGAGCTCACCGCATTTACCATTTTTTTGCGGAAATCTGTATTACCGAGACAATAAAAACTCCTCTCAAATGAATCAAAACACAAAAAACAATTAAAAACCTAAAGAAATCTGCTTTGGAATTTATCATGTACTTCTTTGTGCTTAGTTTATTTGCTGTATGATATTAACATCTTGCTTCTTTTGTAGATTTGTTTTTTGTTGTTAACATAAGTTGGGAGAGATGTTACCTTGTATAATGTTAATCTCTTCTGCAGAACAATGGCTAGGGTCATTTTCGCATGATACCCATACCCCTTGTGGATCTTCGGAAGGTGGAACCAAATAATTGCGAAGCTGAAATTCCGAGTTTTCCTTTTTTAGCATAAACACATTTCATATTGGAACCAAAAAGATGTCACCCCCCTAGTTTTCAAAAGTTACCAAAATATCCCCTCCATCATACTAGAATTTGCTGAGAAGACAGTGTGGTATTCGGGTACCTTCTTGAAAACTTGGGGGCATTTTGGTGTTTATCTCTATTGCTTATATTGATGACAATAGCATGGCAATGTAGTGATACAGATTAGAAGCTTCATCTCTTTTTGCTTATACCTGGTAAGTATCATATGCTGATTCCAGAATGAATGTTGGAGTGTAAATGTCTTCCAAGAAATATTGAGGAAAAAAACACTGTATTAAGAATGAAACATAAATTTTCATGAAATCATATCATAACTGGAAACCGCAATGCATATGCATATGCGCATGCGCATGTGCATAAATACACATACAAAATGGATATGTCATATATACATACAATTACATTATATACATATCTTTAGGAAAACCAACAGATTTGTTTTAAGTTTACCTGTGAGGGATCTCTTTCTGAAGTGCATCCTTTAGGAAGATTCTTACCTATGTTCTGTAAATGAATAGAAGGAAGCATTAAATGAATATGATACAGACATAACGAAAAAACCTTTCAAGCAGTTAATTCGATTACCTGTAACTCCACAAGTTGCTTAAAGTAAGGTTGCACAAATTGTGACCCTTTAAAATCTAACCTGCATGGAAATATAACAGCTTGAACTTTCAAGAGAAGTTTTAACTTGTGAGGACACATTAATTACATCTCCAGAAACATTACAAATACATATTCAGAATAAAAAACAAACTAGGAAGAAGAAAAATGGTAATAACTTAACATGTCAAGAAAAATTCCTCCATCACTAACACATCTTGCATCAACTCTCGCAGGGAGACGATCCCGAAAATCATTGCAATGTATTAGTGAAGCTAGCCCACCAGCAGATTCTCCTGAAAGAATGGCCTACACAAAACCACTTCTTTTAACAAAATTATAAGGAAAGAACACAAAATCTATAAGCCATAACTCTTCTTCCAAGATATAATTATATAGATTACATCATAGCTTGTTTTCTTCTTTCTTTCTTTGTTTTTCATGTATTTTGGTCTCTCATGGATGTTTATAATATATGGATCAATTGATCTCGCACATAAAGAGAGATGCTTATGTGCCAACACACTCACAAACCATCTATATTTGGCGCCTTGGTATTGAGGCATGAAAGCGTAATCTTTCTAAAGCAAAAATCGTTTAATTTCCGTAAAAGGTTAATCGTTCTTCACCTTAGAATGGTACCTTAGTAGCATAGGCCATGCCTTTCCTAAGAAGCTCTGCTATGACCGCTTCCCAAATCCGTTGTCCGCGGTAGTAAAGCCGTTGCACCTATGGAAACACACACACACACACACACACACAAAGATACAGTCAGAAAACAATTGATTTTTCAACCATTATATGGAGAAAAGGTTGGTATGAAATATAGAGATGGTCAGTAGTAGTAGCAGAAGAACCTGAGTACTTCCGGGAATTCGAGCTTCTGCAGGCAAGTCTACATCTCCACTGAAGGATCCCCCATCACAGTACCTCACTTTAACTCTATTCCAATTATAAAAATCTATAGCAGACAAACATCTCGTAAGAAGGAACTGAAATATATATGATATATATGCATAACATATATACATACAAGTTACAACATATGCTGACACATACATACATACATACATACATACATACATACATACATACATACATACATACACACACACACACACATACATACATACATACATACATACATACATACACACACACACACACATACATACATACATACATACATACATACATACATACATATATACATACATACATACATACACACACACACACACACACACACACACACACACATACACACATACATATACACACATGCATACATACATACACACACACATATACGATGTTTTACTGAAATCATGTAAAAGAGTATTAGTTTAAAGGAACATACATGGGTTTTCAGCAGGTGAATTGCTTAGGATCCCTAGAAATGTGGTGGGACCCATGAAACGTGATGACCCGAGCGATGTGGTGCTGCGTTCTGCACATGAACCTGCAGTTGCACACCATGCTCCCCCCTGAATTTAGAACGACAGAACTTAATATATATAATTAATTTCATAAGAACTGAATGAGTTTTTTTTTGTTTTGTTTTCAAAAGATTTCGACCTCAACGACATTATTGTCTTTTCTTTTCTTACTTGGAGGTGAACTATCCAGTTTTTGGCACCATTTCCATTGCCAGGATCTAGATGATAGCCTGGTAGACTTCCATCAAGGCAAACTAACAAAAATGGAAAGGTTATTAGAAACTCTTGACAATGTCTTCTTTTATATCTATCTTCCTTCTTCTATTTGGATAGGCTACAATTTAAATTGATTATTTCTTTCACCTGCTCCTATGGTATCAGCACCGCGGACAAGTGTAAGGTCGATTAGAGTAGGATCTCCTGTGACAAAAGAACACACACACACAAAAGAAGTATCAATGGCTTTGTGAGATTAAAGATAGAAGATAAATGGTGGTGGTGATGATGATGATCCAGAGGAATTAGTAGCAAAGGAAGTTACCTAAGGTACATGAGCTTATGGCAATGAGGAAGAGAAGGAAGACCCAACACATGAAAATCCAATTATATGCCATGGTTGTTTGCTTACTCTGTGTGTGTGTGTGTGTGTGTGTGTGTGTAAGAGGGAGAATTAGAGAGTTTTGTTGTAGGAATTATGGCTGAATAACTCTAATTTTAATAGTGTTACACCTGCAATTGATGAATGAATATGGGAGATGAGATGGCCCCCTGTTACACCATGGTATATAGAAGGGATGGAGTAAAAATGGTACAATAGCTTCTTCTTTTCCAAACTAAATGCTACAACATGGAATAACTTTCAAGCCTTTTGTAATAACAAGAAGGATCTGAGTCATTATCCATCACATATACATATATCAATATGTATGTACAATCAGACAAACAGCAATACAATCACTTGGTCCATTACGCAATGCCTTTGCCAAGCATAAGGCCCTCGCCTCGGATGCCGAGTGTGAATTCAAGGCATCAAAAAGACGGTAAAAAGTGGGTTGTCAATAGGTGTTTCCGAACACCTCCCATTATGTTATGTTTCCAAACACCTCTTGTTATGTTATGTTATGTTATGTTATGTTTCCGAACAAGAGGTGTTTCCGAACTTGTTATGTTATGTTTCCGAACAAGAGGTGTTATGTTATGACGAATGTGGATCTATTCCCCCCCCCCCCCCCCCACTGTGCAAAGAGACTCCACCAAACTTAGGGACGAACTTTGTTATGCATATATAATACCATGAGCTAACACAAACTTGTAACTAAGCTAACAAGCCAACAACAAATCGAGGCACACCCACAAACACAAACACCCCTAGCAAAAACAAGAAAACAAGCAAGTAGATTCTTTTATGTTATCAGGGTTATTGGGCATTTGTGTGCCTCGTCTCGAGCACTTTGTCTCGCTAAGCATAGAAGTTTTACCTTTCCATCCATGATATGTTATCTACCTTTCAATGCTAGGAAAAATGTCCTTTTGATATTTTTTTATCCTTAAGAGTACTCCCCTCCCCAACTAGTCCATGAATCTAACACGATAAATGTCCAAGTTTTATCACGGAATGCTAGTAAGTAATGTCCTTTTTCGTGTAAGTTGCAACATCCACTTTATTCATGGATCTATCATATAAGAAAATGACATTTTGTTTTATACACATACATACATGTGTGTGAATGTGGTTGTTTGTCTAATGCATATTTAAACCCAACTAGATTTAGCTGGAGGGCCAAAGGGCAAACCCAAATGTGAATCATTTTCATTTTTCTCTAAGAGTAGGGTCCATATAAGACCAAACAAATGTCAAGTCGATTATGGGTCATGATTCCACCACTCTAACTCATTTTGTTGTAGTTTTTGCTCTTTCTTTTTCTACACAAAAAATGAGTTATAACGTATATCATCGTCCAAATAATTCGATCTTGTATCATAAATGCTCTTTTCCATTCATCCATCACATAATTCCATTCAAGCATATCACTTTATACATCAACAATCAATCAATCGATGTATCATTACCAATAATTAAATTGTTTCTTTACAAGCGCATGCAGTTTGAGGGGTTTTAAACTCTTCCTTAGAATACTTTGGCACATGCAACTTTTCCATTCAAACAAACCATCGAATCAGAACTTCGAAATCTACTTATTCTTTAGCCTTATATGCATCCATGTTGTATCATTCTTCCGAACGTATGCGTGTTTGTATTTATGTATGTATGAATGTGTACATACATACATATAATGTTTGCAAGCCTTGGACATTCTTCCGAAGTCAAATTTTTTGCAATCTAAGAATTTCATAATACATGGGTGTGTTAAAAAACATGGTCAATGAAGGATGGCAAGAAAAAATGATCTATAAATATGTAGATAAATGAATTAGAGACTAGTGGTCATGACAACCCAATAAATCTGATTATTTCTCTCTCGTTTTCTCATCTTCCTTACCTTTTTCTTCTTTGTCTATTTGTTTTCCCTCTGTACATTAAAATAACGTGAAAATACAAAAAACCCCTTTCTTTAAGCCTACTACTACAAGTAACAATAGCTAGGATTTTATAGTATTGTAAAGCCTCTAAGGTGGTGTAAGACTAGCTAATGTAAAAGCAACTCCAACGACCATAAGGTACTCTCATAGATGAACATCACAATACAAAAAACCCCTTGTTGACCCCACCACAATAGTGAGGATCTCATGGCAAGGTTAAACCCTCTAAAGTGTTGGGGGACTAGTTGACATAAAAGCAACTCTTGTAAGGACAAGGTAGAGCTCCATCTCCCACATCAACGTTCTTTTCAACCTACGTGATAATTGTGATATTCCATGAAAACCATCAAACAATGACTCAAATTTATTCTATAAAGAAAATCCAATGAAAGGGCGACAAGATTATCCTCCTTGACCATGACCTAATTTGTGATCTAACAACCCACTATATAGATATATTCACAATTGGGGGTTCCCAACCCATACGAGAATTTCAAAAGCAATCCGCATCCATCCTAGGATAGGTTTTGCATATACATCACCTTCATCAACCTTGTATTCATAATTAAAGATAATACATTAGCTAATGTATTGAATTATTATGCATATGGTGCTAATTAAAAAAAAGGGTCCAAGTTGTTCACACTTTGCAATTAATGCAAACCCATTCAATAGTAACTAGTAAGGTTACCTTCAAATTTGTCCAATTAATGCATGCCCAGTGCACACTTTCTAGTTAGCAAATTCTGCTTCTAACCAATAAAGGCAAGTTTTCTTTCTAATTAGAGAGCAATTAATGAAAAACTCACAATGAACTCATTTCCTACTTATCAGTCAAGGTGTAATTTTGTGCTTAATATTATATCTAATGTGATCAAGATTACTCACATTGATGAAGGGTACATGGGCAATTTTGCAAATAAGCAAACATATTTATATGGTTTCCCTATATTTATTTGTTTTCTTGAGGTCATGTGCCAATCTTAATAATTACATTGAAGTGGCACGAAGTCATTGGTTACTTGAAACCAGAGCATCAAGATGCAAATCCTCAAAAAGAGAAGTGAGGCCATTATGTGAGAAACCTAATCAAAATCTATGTTGATGTGACACAAAAGCATTAGCCACATTCAGGTAGGCCATAGAAAGAGTTTTTTGAGCTACTTGCATGGCCATGTAGATTAAATGAATAGATAGGTTTGTCTTTACTTTAAACATATCTTAGTAAGACGGTGAAGGAAAACAAAGGGAAATAATAAATGATTTTGAATAATTCGATTGAGGAGAGGAAAGGAAAAGAGAGAAAGAGAAGGATTAGAGTAATAAATGATTGACGTATTTGATGATTATTCAACTCTCAAAATTCAATTTTTGCCTAGGCTGAGCTATGTCCCACAAATCATACATTAGTTTCCCATGGATGTTAACAATATAATACCGATCTCAAAACATTTGCAAGAATATGATATTTTCCATGCTAGAAGGGTATTGCTTTACATGTCCTCGTAATATTTTGGGCTTGCATTGTGTATGTATCCCATTCCACAAACGATACAAGGTTATGCATTGTGCAATTACAAGGCCATGCCAAGCTTAGGGTACACTTATACCTACCTACCCATTTACTTGTTTTTTTTTATACCAAAAAAACACGACTTCGCATTAGTTAGCAAACGGAATACATCAAAGTTCAACCCGAATCCATAGTGGGATCAATATATACAACACGGAGGACCAACTCCAAACCCAACAGAATAAAACCCAACAAAACTCACGTGGCCCTTATCCCCAACAAACCCGGAATAAATCCCATTTTACTCCGACTCTACTTATCCCGACGTACTCTTTTATAACAAAGTTATCCGGGTAACACAACTATGATAACCCACTTGTGCTCCAACTATATACACATATATTACATCCCATGTACAATATTGGGAGTCGTCGGTGGAAATAGCCACCTAGGTGCTCGATAGTTCCACTTACACCTCGTCGAAGGTTTGACCATCATGGGAGAACCACCCCATTTCAACAAGAACTTTGACCTTGCCCTTTCTGCTTTCATCCAATTTCCCTGTTGCATAGAAGCTTAGAACTTTATGTTCCCTAACATACCCTCAGATTTCCAACAAAGTTGCACCTTCACTAAAATTATCATAAAGTATACCACCTCATGTTGCATAAGGTGCAAATAAAATGTATGCAAATACTTTCCATTAAGATTCCACGCAACTCCTTTTAATATTTAGATGTAGTGGCTTTGACCAATGTAATGAGGCAAGAGGCAAAACATGTAGGACACTTTCTCTAGGAAGGCCAATCTACCAAGGTAGCCCCCTTGCAACTTACTACCCACATTCTCACTCAAATGCATAGACCTCTTAGTCCTCATGATGTGGGGTCTTTGTCCCCGCTTTCTCCCAAATGAATATAAGTTTTGTGTTGTTTATTTTAGAAGTAGTATTATAAAGTTTGAACTGATACATGCAACATTGAATGGTCTCTTTCAAAAAGTCCAAGTGTGAATTTATAGTTAAAGTGTTTTTATGAAAGGAAAGTTTAACCTTCAAACACAATAACAGTAAGATTAAGTCTTGGGAAAAAAACAATATGTTCTCAAAGTCTACATTAAAGTTAAAAGCCAGTATTGCAAAACTCTTGTTGTCACACTTTACACGAAAATGAAGTCTTAACAACAAAACATAAATGTGATAGCAAGCCACCTAAAGTTTAAATATAAATGTGAAATTTAATGTCTTATTTTGGAGAGCGATGTTGTCTAATACTAGTCAAAAAAACTTCGGCTTAATTTGCACATGGATCCTAAGTTTAAGTCTCTGAACAAATTTATTTTATCGATAGTTGACATGAAACTCATGACTTAATCTTAAGTCTTGAGAAACTCAAGTGTATTTGATATTATCACATTTTACCTACATGAATGAAATATTAATCCTTGAGAAATATATATGAGTACCCTAATAAGCAATATGGATAATATCGAAGATAGAATTTTTCATTACAAGAAATTGATATTGTTGTCACCATCATTCGTTTGCAATGAAGTTTCGTACTCATAATCTTTTTGCTCAATATGTTGTTACCATGTGGAGCTATCTAACGTTCCCATGAAGACTATTCGTCATGGATGGGAAAAATGAGGACTCATTGGTATACTGACAAAATTAGAAATTTCAAGAGCATAAAAAGGGATCTTGTATCCCTAAATCAATGTCTTGACTACTATATCATAACAACTTGATGTAATCACATTTGTAAACCCCTTTGCATTGAAGATTTTATTTATTGAATATTCATTATTGCATTCCCCTTTGTCAGAACTACACTAAAATGATTGGATGTGAACAATTGCTAACCACTTCACACATATGATCAATGGAATGCAAAATGCATTGATGGGTTAATCATTGAGCTAACAACATCGTATTAAAAACAAACTTGGAAGAGGGTCCAATGTTAGATAAGCATAGTCTAGCCAAGAGGATTACGAGAACACTCTAGATTCCTTCCTTGCCCTTTGAGATGTCTTTGTATATGATAACTCTATGTTGTACTAAAGCCTTTTGAGCTAAAAAATGTCTCTTCACAACTTGTTGTTTTGTCTCAATTTTTCTATGTGACGATGTATATGCAGCCCTGTTGTTCATGCTTCCACTTTCTTAATTCTTACATGATATCACAACTTTAAGGTTCTACTAAGGAAACAATGGTTTGTATAAGTGTGCTGACGTGATTATTCTAGGTTACAGAATAGCTCAATCAACATAACATTAGATTGTAGACGTGGAATTGTTAGTACATCTCCAATTAAATCAAAGAACAATGGTGTTTGTATTAGCATGCCCAAGTGGTTATTCTATGTTAGAGAATAACCCAATCAACATAACACTAGAGTGTAGGAAGTTGAACTATTAGTAGAGCTCCATGACTACTATCATGAAGTTCACACTTCATGAGATGAAATTTGTGGAATTTTGGCATAGACAGATACACTTAGTGATAAGGGGCTTAGTAGAACAAAAGACTTTTAAAGACTATGCTTTGGCCTCTTGAATATTTGGGCTATATTTGTAAATTCAAGAAAGGATCGATTTGAAAGTAATAAAGACCATTTTCATAATTATGAATTAATACATGCACTATATATTTAAGGCCATATGTTTGATTACAAGGAATGATTGACCTAAAATTGAACTTGATTATTTTTATAATTTTTAAAAGAAGGTTTTAGAAACCTCTTAAAACTTCTCAAGAAACCCAGAAACATCTCAACAACCCATGAGGATAGTGAGTAGCCTATAAAAACCATTCAAGGAGAAAGTGGAAACAAACGAATGAAGACGAAATAATCAATCAAGGAATGAAGTAAAGAAGTAGACGATAGCATTGGGAAACAATAGTGTGAATTAAGGAGGAAGAATAAAGATATAGGAGAAGGAGAAGATAATGATAAGAGAGAATACGAAGGAGAAAAGGAAGGGCTTCTTATGATAACGAAAACAAAGGAAGGTGAAAAACAAAACAAAGGCTTTTGTTTGTTAAGTGACGAACACAAGTTCGAATCTTGTTCCTAACACATGTATGAGTTTTGTAAGGTAAGCCATCTTACATTCACGAGACAATTGAAATCTTTTGTTTAAGTGGTGTAAATTGATATATTCAAGTAATAACAGTATTCAGTTCACTTCATCCTCTTCGACATCTATTCCACATAATCCCATGCTCTTTCCCCAAACCTTCTCATGTACTTTTGCGCCCTCCCCTTGAATAAATCATATGATTCGATGCAACGACCATGACATACGCAACGCCACCAACAATATTTGAAGGGAATGTGATGGGTCGAACCATATGTTGTGGAAGCCGAAAGTGACCATTATGTTGACTTCACTTGAGATACTAGACAGTATTGAGTTAGTGTTGATATTAAGCCGTTTGGAACAACACATGAAATGGACGCGATAGAAATGATATCTTCATTCATAGCAAACGTAGGAGTTGTGAAAAGTTTGATGCAAAATTATTTGTACTCAATCATATGGAGATTAGCCAATTGTTGTCACTAATTTTAACACACTACAAACACGATAGACACAAAAAATTCTTCAAGATCATTATGAGATGAAGAATGAGTTCCAAGATTCAAAACATGGAATATTTGTTGCCTGTTGAGTAGGTGAAGGATGGCGAAAAAACAGAAGAGTTTATTGCAAAGATAAAACAATTTATATAAAACCTCTATGCAATTACTCATAGAAGCTATTATAAGTCTAGTAATGATGGGTGAGTGCAAGGGGGTAATAAAAAATCCCTTTCAATTAATGCAAATCCACATGCCATCGATAGAGTCAATCATGATCTCTAGACTCTAGAACATGGTTTGGCTTGTTATCTCAACATGTTATCATTATGTGGCATGTGCAAAGGACAAAAGGAGCCAAAAGTCATATTATAATGGGTCAGAATTTTAGTTGAAGTGATTAGTGGCAAAGAAAGTGGGAACAAGAAAATTAAATTAATAACAAAACATAGCTCAAAAGGTTCAAGGGTTCAAAATGAACTAAATAAGTGACATTAAGGAACAATTCAATAAATATGAGTACATCAATATGTGCTTGTTGAAAATAGGAAGGTTGTGGTGCATTTTACAAAGAGATAATATTTTTTTATATGTTAATAGAGTTATTGAAGGCTATACATATATTGAGCAAGTGAGCTCGTGGTTAGGTTTGTAAATTTTGGGAATCAAGTGCCAAGGCTTTGGTAACAAATCTTGAGGACACGTTGAGGCCAACAATGACGAAGGCAATGTTGTCGTTGATTGTAGACTTACCATATCGAAACCAAAGGATATCCCCCAACTCTCTGTTAATGGATACAATGGTCACCCTATGTAAAAGAGTTTAATTATTATAAAACTCATTCTAATTTGATATGTTTCCCCGAAAAACTATTGTAAACTACATGATGTATAGCCAAAATCTCCTCATTATGTATTAAAAATTGCTCGAATATCGATTTAAATATCAAAACTCTTTGTATAGCAACAATGTCCAAAGGAAGAAGCAAAAGAAAAGAGAGGGGAAACCCTTGCAAATTTGTTGACAAGGTGATTGAATAGGCTCGACAAAAAATATGGCTTGATATGACTTGTCATGAGTGAAACCAATTGTGTAGTGCCTGCATATACATACTCTTGTGTATGCAAAGTGGGCAACTCATCATTTACAAAAGAAGCGCTCAATGAGGCTCTCATGAGAGAACATGTTTGTATTCTCTTGAAACTTATTGAGACACTCTTTCCGTGTTAGCCTAAGGGAATTACCCATCACCCACCATTCATTTCTTTTGATTAAAACTTGTGCAAGGTGGAACTACAAAATGTACTTATCTTTTTTTTCCAAAACAAAATATCCTTCCATTAGTTTTAAAAAACCTATCAAGTACAAACTACAAAAGAGATGAAAAAGAAGAGGAAAAAGGACTATCCCAATGACTAGCCATGGATCCTACCGCCTACTTTCATCATACCAGAAAATGACATCATAATAATAATTAGACACCTTACACATGCCTTCAAGGATAGAGTTGTATAACATCCTCATTCTGATCCTACTCAATATATCCCAATAACATGGCAAGCCGTTGTATCATATCTCCTTGAATCATATGTGATAAATGGTGACCTTCAACTTGCCTTCATTACATAAGACTTTGCAAGTATAATTATTCGTGATCGCTCCTCCAACATGTATGCTATCATCTTAAAACCGTAGGTCCAATCGAAGCTTCAACCATTGCTTCACAACGTCTTGTATATCTTGAGTAAACAAGCTTCCAACCTGGTTCTATATTCCCTCCATTCTCTTGAAACTACCTCGTATACATGAAGACAATGAACCACTTGTATGCTCACACAACTTCGGAGAACCATAACATGCAGAACATTCTTTAAATTATATCGTTCTGCCACATCCACTCCTTGTTGGAAATGAAATCCTTGATCCTTCCTATTAGCATTACTTTCATGAACATCCTAAGGATCACCCATTTCTTTCCACCAACAATAAATTCTCAAACTGTGCTCATGCTTCGATTGTTGCTCCACCTTTACAGTACCAATCTTCGCTGATCCATGCGCAATATATCTTGTAATAGATGCATTTCACAAGAGAACATGTCTTTTTGCAAGAATATCATTTACATCTCGAACTGAAATATCATCGATTGTTTTTGTGTTTTTTTCAAGATTGGCACATATAACATACATATCCAACAAAGCATTCCCAAGCTCAATATTGTCTTCTAACAACCTCTTACTCATAATTTCAATGTGATTTTCTATGCATGTCAATCACTCTTTCACTGCCACCTTGGCAAACTTCTCAAGGCCAAAATTAGTGCATCCCACATCCTTGTATCTCGAAATCAAAGTTGAAAATATTTCTTATACCTCAGCAAGTAAACCACAAAAAAAATCTTTGTTGAGCCATGATCCATCTATCCACATATAGCATATGTCCAACAAAGCCTTTCCAAGCTCAATATTTTCTTCTAGTAGCATGTTACTCATGATTCCATTGCGAGTTTCTGTGCCTATTAACACTCCTACAGTGCCACCTGTTGGTAATATCCTAAAATTAGTGCATTTTTAGAAGCCATAACCCGAACCGGAAGTCCCTCTTTCCTCATAGGTAAAGCACACAAGATGAGGGTCATATGGCGGCCTTTTAGCGTCTTCCATTACTTTGTCTCCACAGAAAGAAGTTGCATCGTGAAACACCATCCTTCTTCAACCTGCGCATAGTTAGCTATATGTACAACTTGCTACCAATTGTCTCCACTCATCCTCCCCAGAAAAGAAAAAAAGGAAAAAAGAAAACCACTCCCCAAATTTGAAAAGTAAATGAAACATAATTTATCCTCCTTGTCACTCCCTAGAACTGCTTCAACATCCTTTAACATCATCCATCTTTGCCCCACAGTAAAAAGATTTACTCATAAGGATGGCTTCCCCAAGCAAAGCCAAATCACTCTTGTAATTTCCACTTTCAATGTACACAAAGTAGCTGCATCTTGAGACAATCTTCTATTTTCCACATTTAACCTGCTTATAAATGGCAAAACATAAGGCATGGTACCAAATGTATACATCCTAGTACAATACCTTTTGATAGTTTGTCTCCACTCATCCCCCCCAGAAAAATGAGAAAACCACTCCCCAACTTTGAAAAGTCATTGAAACATAATCTAGCCTCCCTGTCACTCCCTAGAACCGCTTCAACATCCTTTAACATCATCCAATTTTGTCAAAAATACGAAGCAAAAAGATTTTCCCCCATAAGGATGGCTTCCCCAAGCAAAGCCAAACCACTCTTCTAATTCCACTTTCAACCTACACAAAGTAGCTGCATCTTAATGCAATATTCTATTTTCCACATTCAACTTGCTCATAGTCAGCAATGCATAAAACCTACGATAAATGTATACATCTTAATACAATACCTTTTGACAGTTTGTCTCCACTCATCCGCCCTAGAAAAATGAGAAAACCACTCCCCAAATTTGAAAAGTAATTAAAACATAATCTAGCCTCCCTATCACTCCCTAGGATTGCTTCAACATCCTTTTACATCATCCATCTTTGTCACAAGCAGAAAGAAAAAAGATTTTCCCATGAGGATGGCTTCCCCAAGAAAAGCCAAACCAGTCTTCTATTTTCCATTTTCAACGTACACAAAATAGCTGCATCTTACGACAGTCTTCTATTTTCCCCATTCATACATAAGACCTGCAACCAAATGTATACACCCTAGTATAATACCTTTTGACAATTTGACTCCAATCATCCTTCCTAGAAAAATGAGAAAACCACTCCCCAAATTTGAAAAGTAATTGAAAGATAATCTAGCCTCCGTGTCACTCCCTAGAACTGCTTCAACATCCTTTAACATCATCCATCTTTGTCACAAGCACAAAGTTAAAAAAAAGAAAAAAAAAAGACTTCCCCGAGCAAAACCAAACCACTCTTCTATTCTCCACCTTCAACCTACTCACATTCAATCCTAATGCCAAATGTATACCTCCTAGTACAACACCTTTTTAGAATTTGTCTCCATTCATCCTCCTAAGAAAAATGAGAAAATCAATCCCCAAATTTGAAAAATAAATTCACCCCACCATTGAATAGTTATAGTAAATGCTTCATCCAACACCCTCCATCAACTATAGAAGAAAATTTATCAACTAATACGAAATAAGTTATAATAAAGAATATTTAACATAAACCTCCATGTCACTCCATAGAAATGCTTCATCACGTCCACTCACTATCCATTCTAATAGTATTAATAAATACTTCATCCACGCTCACCATCTGTCCATGGTACCTATCCAACGACACTGCTCCATAGTCCATTAGGTAAGTAACAAAACCTGCCGAAAAGTATCAAACAATACAAATTACATTGAATAGAAATATATAAATACCTCCCTATCACACCACATTATACTCGATCAGAACATCTTTATCATATCCACCACATTATACTTGATACCTTCATATTTCTTGCTACACTGACGCTTCCACCACACCCATAAAGCATTAATCGAGACAATATCCAAACAAAAGACTTTTTAAAATATTTACCACCCGGACTATTCGGGAGAACTACTTCAATTCTATTCTTCGACACACGCAATGCTTCCACATATTGCTCCCCCTCGTACATGGATACTTGGACATCCAAAGACCCCCAAAGAACAACTCCCCATGTAAAAATCGCTCCTCTATATTTACAAGAAAACATCCTTAATATTCTTCCCCAATATTTTTGAGTTGCAATACAAGTCCAAAACAAATGTTTCAAAGTCTCCTCATGTAATTGGCAACACACACAATTGTCAGGAACAATACTAAGACAGAGAAGGACTTAGTACTAAAAGAAGTATTAGTACTAAGAGAGGTGAAGAACTCTCGAGAGAAGGAAAGAGTGAGTGAGAGGGAGGGAGAGAGAGATCGAGAGAGAGAGAGAGAGATGATAAGAAAAGATATATATTATGTGAAGAAAATGTACAGTAACTAGGAGGCTTAATACTGGTGTTGAACCGATTTGGTTCGAAATAATGCCTTGTGCCTCCTTTTATAGTGTTCTAAGGAATACTCCTGAAGTTTCTAGAATGTTCCAGAGAAATCTGGAATATACATCAATTTTCTATAATAAAATATAAATGAAAATAATATTCTATGTATTACAATGTATAATCTAATGGTCAAGAGCTCGACCCATGTAGCAGAAGGTCATGGGTTCGAGTTTTGCCATATCATGACACTATCCCCCCTTTAAAACGACGAGTGTAACGAGTCGTTTTGGATTGAGGACCCGGTTTGTCTGGATATTGACGATGGAAGTCTTCAAGAAGAGTACGAGCATTGGTGACATTCTCTATCGGTTCCCAAGTACGCTCGCTGGGACTATATCCTAGCCAATCGACTAGATAGTAGAGCTTGTTGCGAACAAACTTGGAATCAAGGATGGCGGCAACCTCGTACTTAGGTCCATCTTCAAGCTCGATCGGGGGTGGAGGCTGTGTAATACAGCCTGGGATGGTGCTCTCTTGATAGGGTTCGAGGAGAGAACTATGAAACACCGGATGTATCCGAAGTTGTGGAGGTAGATCAAGACGAAAAGCGACATCATTAATCTTTCCTATAATACGGAAAGGACCTAATCGCCGATAATCCAACTTCTCGCATGGGCGAGTAGTCTTGATGTGTCGTCGGAGTAGCCATACCCGATCTCCAATGTTAAAACTAGATGGGAGTCAATGACGATCTGCATAAACCTTGTGTGTTTGTTGAGCTTGTTGGAGATGAGTAGACAAATCCGCTTGTATCTTGTGTAACCTCTCCAAACGATCCTCTGCGCAAGGATTTGTGGACACCTCTGGGGTTTCAAGTACACACCACCGGGGGTGACATCCCGTATAAGCATAAAATGGCGTAACTTTCGTGGATGCGTGGATAGAGTTGTTATAGGCAAATTCGGCGAAGTGGAGAATATCTGCCCAGTCATCCTGATGATAGCTGAGAAAGCACCGCAGATACTGCTCCAGCGTTTGATTGGTTCGTTCGGCTTGGCCATCGGTTTGTGGGTGGTAGCCGGAGGAGAGGTTACAACTGACCTTGAGCATGTTAAAAAGATGCTTCCAGAATTTTGACACGAATTGGGGTCCATGGTCGCTGATGATACTATCGGGAAGTCCATGATGCCGACATACTTCACGCATGACAATTTCGGCAGTGTCTTCACTAGAGATCTCCTTAGTACATGGCAAGAAATGAGCCATCTTCGTATATCGATCGACCACCGTTAGAATCGCCTTGAACCCCTTAGAGACTGGAAGATCTGTGATGAAGTCTAGAGCAATGGACTGCCACGGCTTGCTTGGAATTGGTAATGGTTCTAATAAACCATATGGATGATGCCTTGGCATTTTCGCTCTGCAGCATGTATCACAAGTCCGAACAAAATCCTCGACAAATTGTCGCATATAGGGCCACCAAAATGATCGTTGTACTAAATGTAGTGTTTTAGTACTACCAAAATGCCCAACTGTATATGTGTCATGACAATTTTGTACTACTTGAAGGCGGCAAGAACCATTAGGAACATACAAAAGTTCTTTAAAGAAGAGTAATCCATCATGGTATTTGAATTGCCGATAGTCCGTACCTGGTGGTTGCGACTGTGAACACGACGCTCGAGAGGGATCAATTTGTGCTAGTATAGCTTGGGCGAACGCATCTGTCTTCAAGTCTTCACGTATGGTATCGATAACACGGGAATCCATGGGCATGTCAAAGATCTGTGTTGCTTGTAGTCGTGCCGGTCCCAAGATGACTTGTTTTTGGTTATCGAAAGCTGGCTCGCCGGGACGGGGTGCTAGATACGAACGTCGTGATAATGCATCTGCCTTCCCTTGGTGCTTCCTCGGACGATATGTAATTTTGAAGTCGAAACGCGTGAGGAAGTGGGCCCACCGAGTTTGACGTCGATTCAACACACGAGCATCCTGAAAGTAGGCAAGGTTCTTGTGGTCACTAAATACGGTGACTGGATGAGAGGATCTCTCCAGAAAATGCCTCCATTGCATAAAAGAATCCACTATTGCCAATAGCTCCTTATCATGAATTTCGTAGTTGATTTCAGCGGCGTCAAACTTGCGTGAGTGAAAAGCCACAGGATGTAGCTTCTCATCATTCCCTTGTTGTGACAGAATGCTCCCCAATGCAAAATCCGATGCGTCAGCTTCGATAATGAATGGTTTTTCCGGATCGACATGAGCTAGAATTGGAGCCGAGGTAAATGCCTTTTTAAGACTCTCGAAAGCCACATCCGTTTCTTCAGACCAGATGAACGATTGTCCCTTCCTGGTAAGTTGTGTGAGAGGTAGAACGATCTTTGAGTAATCTTGTATGAACTTCCGGTAAAAATTGGGAAAGCCTAGGAAGCATTGCACATCCCGCACCAAACGTAGAGTCTGCCATTCTACCACCGTTTTGACCTTAGCTGGGTCCATGGAGATGCCTTCTGACGAAATGATGTAGCCGAGAAATTCCACTTGGTTGCATCCGAAACTACATTTTTCTAGCTTTGCATGTAGACCATATTCTCGAAGTCGTTTTAGTACTAATAGTACATGAGAATCCTGTTCTTCTTGGGTCTTTGAATAAACCAGTAGATCATCCAAATAGATGATCAAACAATCATCCAAAAGATCTCGGAATATATCATTAGCCATGTGTTGGAAGACTGCCGGTGCATTAGTGAGGCCGAACGGCATGACCGTATACTCGAAGTGCCCATATCTGGTGCGAAACGCGGTCTTCCATTCGTCTCCTGGTCGGATCCGTACGAGGTTATATGCTCCCTGTAAGTCAATCTTCGTGAAGAACCTGACACCATTGATCTGTTCTAAAAGACTTGAGATAAGGGGAAGAGCATACCTATTCCTGATTGTAACCTTATTCAGGCCACGGTAATCTACAACGAGACGAAGCGATCCATCCTTTTTCTTGACGAAGAAAATGGGCGCGCCCGCTGGAGATTTCGAATGCCGGATGAAACCATTTTCCAAATTCTCCTCTATATAGGCCCGAAGGACTTCCAACTCGGTTGGTGACAAATTGTAGATCGGTCCCCATGGCGGCTCTTTTCCCGGTTGTAAATCGATGGGGCAATCGTACGGTCGATGATGAGGAAGTGTGTTGGCTTGTACTTTATCGAACACATCAGCGTAATGATGATACTTCTCGGGAAGTTGAACGGTGGATTCTTCTTTAGTGGTGCTGGAGGGGTTTACTAATATTGCAAAGAGGAACATTTCCTCCTTGTGCCCTTCTTTACGCAATTGACATAGCGAAATGGTTGCCATCTTCTGAGTTGACCCTTGGGTTTGTCGACACCGGATTTCTCTTGTTCTCCAATCTATGTCTGGGTTATGTAACTCGAACCACGGTAATCCTAAAACTATGGGATGTTCTGGGATACTAATAATATTAAATGATACTACACATGCTAAGTTATCTAGGACAATATTAATGGGCTCTAACTCTTCTATGATATTTCCGGAAGCAATGGAACGTCCATCAATGACTACTACAAAGGATGGACACTGGAGTTTTCTTAGGGGTATCTTATGAGCTTGAGAAAATTTCTTATCCATAAAGCAAGAGTTAGCTCTGGAATCTAGGAGTGCTAGGACATGTATTGGAGGGGTACTTTTAGTACTAACTATTACTTGGGCTACGAACACATCACTAACTTGCTTAGAGGGAATGGAACCACTAATGGGCTGCACAGATCTAGGACTGTCCAACCAAACGGCTCCTATTTTGGCTGGACTTAGTCGTTTAACTTTTCTTCTAATTGACTAAGGACATCAAATCTGTTCGCTAGATCTGGGCTATTAATACTATTAGGACTATCAGATATCCCTACTGAAATAGGCTCGGGTTTAGTACAATTAGAACTAACGACTATTTGGTTTACCTGTCTTCTTGGCCTATGGGGGAAATTTATTGCAATATGTCCTGGTCCACCACAGTAAAGACATAGTCGATTTGTACGGCGTCGCTGCTTTTCTTCTTCGGATAATGGCCCTCGACGACGTGTAGTGTCAATCTCCATCGGAGTCGGAGTATTCGCTGGAGGCACATTATATGACTCCCTCGGAAAAGGTCTTGCTACCACTGAGGCGTAGGTGGGCTCTGATCTTGCCCTCGGCATCTGTAGCTGTCGTTCCGAACGTCGCTCAAAGAGGCGGTTGTCACATCTCACCGCGCGACTGATTGCTTCTGTTAAGGACTTTGGCTCTTCGGGGAAGGTCAAGAGTAAATCCTTGACATCGTTGCGTAAACCATAACGGAATTGCTCCATCAACGCTTGATCATCCCAAGGGATATCGGCGGCGAGTAGGCGAAAATCTGCAGCGTATGTGGAGGCTAGATGGTCACCTTGGCGTAATCGCCGAATTTTGTTGATTGCGGTCCTGATGCTGTCAGTATCTCTGAAACATGCTTTAAACTCACCTAGAAACTCTTCAAAATTGTTGAGTAACGGAGATTCCTTTTCTAATAGTGGAGCGAACCATGCCAACGCTGAGCCACTTAACAAAGTGCCTACTAAACCCACTCGTGATGCATCGGTGGGATACAGGGAAGGATACATTTGAATAACTAATCGTACCTAGTTAAGGAACCCTCTAAATTGCGATCACGTTCCATCGAACTTCGTGGGAAGGCCAATCTTGGGTTCTTTATGAATCCCTTGTGTTCCGGGCCCTTGTTGTTGCATCGCTACGATGGTTGCTTCGAGTTGTTGCACGCGTAACGCAAGTTCCCCATGCTGTTGTTGCGTTTGCTGCTTTTCTAAGGAGATTTGTTGAAGATCCCCCAACAACCGTTGGTTTTCTTGTTCCAAAGCATGGAACTTCTCTTTCAAGCATTGAAATTCCGAGAAAATAGATTGATATTCTTCAGCACTAACAGTGGCTATGGGATGAAAGAAAAGAGGAATAAGAGATTAGTAGGAAATGAGAGAGACAGAAGGTAGGGCAAATCGTTTCAAACTGTCAGGAACAATACTAAGACAGAGAAGGACTTAGTACTAAAAGAAGTATTAGTACTAAGAGAGGTGAAGAACTCTCGAGAGAAGGAAAGAGTGAGTGAGAGGGAGGGAGAGAGAGATCGAGAGAGAGAGAGAGAGAGTGATGATAAGAAAAGATATATATTATGTGAAGAAAATGTACATTAACTAGGAGGCTTAAGACTGGCGTTGAACCGATTTGGTTCGAAATAATGCCTTGTGCCTCCTTTTATAGTGTTCTAAGGAATACTCCTGAAGTTTTTAGAATGTTCCAGAGAAATCTGGAATATACATCAATTTTCTATAATAAAACATAAATGAAAATAATATTCTACGTATTACAATGTATAATCTAATGGTCAAGAGCTCGACCCATGTAGCATAAGGTCATGGGTTCGAGTCTTGCCATATCATGATAACAATGACGATCCTGAACCTGTCCTTTTAGATGACAACCTACAGGTAAAGCATAATGAAGTAATAACCACTTAAAAGAAATGGCTCTCTGTAGACATGGTAAATTCCATAAACTTTTCCAATAAGCTGCCAAATATTGAGGTGATATTGCACCTAACTCCCAATACTTTTGTGCAGCAGAACTTATGGAATGGCATTGCAACAAGAAGTGTCTCCCATAGGCCACAGAATACTGAAAAAAAGGGAGAATCCTACTTTCTTGTTCATTTGCCGAGGCCTTTCCAACCAACCACCATGCATAATCAGCCAGGTCCCAATTAAGATGTTCCACCGGCTTACTTTGAAATGACCACAGTTGTCGTGCGTGGTCTGCCAAAAAAGGGTTAGGATCTAGGAAAATCTACTTCTCTAACCTAGCAATGACCCTAATGGGTTTTTGGGAGGCTAGTTGCATAACTTATCTTTGTTATATGCCACTTAGATTTCTATTGTAAAATTTTAGGAAAACTTGTACATGAATTTGGTTCAAGAAGAGGAGAAAGGAATCTAGAGAATTGGGGAAAACGGAACTTAGAAGCTAACATTTTAACAAGGTTTTTTGCAAGCAGTAATATTGGAGTACACATCTCCAGATTCCATGAATAGAATGCCTTGCGATTGGGCAACACTCTAGCTTCAGAAAGTTCCTGTAGGAATCGACAAACGGTTCGGTAGTGGTTGGTAACTTATCCATTATGTTTCAATCGATCTAAATATATTGATGATCTACTCTTTAGATCTACCGGTTATGCACCATGACTTGCTTCGTATAGAATGCTATGTTCATACCAAATACATATTTCTAGGGTTAGCACAATAAATTTGGACAGATTCCTTGAAGTTATCGAGGATTTCTTGAGCCAAATGACTTCAACATTTGTGCACCCCTATACTCAACAATTGTGCTTAATAAAGCCATATGTGGTCACTTCTTGCAACTCTTTGAGATGGTTTCTTCCAAAGGTGAAACAAAATACTGATTTCGATTTTCGATCATTATATTACTAACTCGATTGATGTTAATTGCGTAACCCTTTAGTCAAACTAGAACTCTTGCTTCATAGAAGTTGTGATGGTCCACAATTACACATACAATCCAATTGCATGTCCAATTCGCTTATCACAATCTAAGTGCATGTCACATTGCGCTTGTAGGAAATAGATAAGAAGATTGGCATTGTAGAGAAGGTTAGAGTAAGAGATAATTAGCAGATGGGCTTTTAAATTTTCGATACGTTATCAAATTTTGAATAATAAAGGTTAAGTAACTTGGCATTTTTAAGTAGTAGTTAAGCGGGCTTTTATTATCTTGTAATCTTTATGTCAAAATAAACAATATGTTCAAAATTTAATTGTTCATTTTGGTGGTTGTCTTACCTAAACTTACAGTGGAAACACCTCATTGGTTCATTTTATTGAGGCTTGGGTAGAGTAACCCCATTTGGATGGCAATTCAGGTGTATGAGAGCAATTGACATTATCAACTACATTGATCGAGTAGGCTACACTTGGAAAATTATGAATTAAAGGTCCAACACCCCTCTTCTTATAATAACGTTGTTCAAGTGCCGTCGAGTCATCATACCATGTAGGGTGTAGGGAAGGAACGATGTCACGTAGAGAAGCGCACATATGTGCTACTCGAGCTAGACCACACGGGAACTGAACCTGGGGGGGGGGGGGCATTCACCAAGTCAAAAGATTCTTTTGACCACTTCGTTGTTCTCTTTGCGTGGCGACAATGTGAACATAGGAGATGATGTTAAGAAAGGAGTTATCGCAAATGTAAGCGATGATGCAAACGAAGAGTCGATGAACAAAGGAGTTGACACGAATGAAAGACGAAGATGCGAACGTAGGGGTCCAGGTAAACGATGGTACACTTGAGAAGAAGATGAAAATGACGATAAAGAACCCTAGATATTCACGAAGAAGAAGAAAAAAATACAACCCTAAAAACCTCAAGTATGTTCCAAACCACAAAATGAGAGAGTTCAAAATAAGTCCCCTTCTCTTTTTAAAGAAAAAGAGGCACCTATTTTTTACATCAAATGCTTTTTTTTCTACTTTTTTTTATAAAGAAAGAGGTAACTGTTTTTTATGTCAAATGCTTAGTTTTCTCTTTTTGTCTCAAAATTGCAAAAAGGAAACAATTCCCTAATACAAACTACCAACGATTCAAAATCTACACCTTTTGTTAATAGTTAATGACCCTAACAATTTACAACTAAACCACTTTTATTTATTAAGTACATCTTTTTAACTGTCTATATGTTGTTATAATTGTGGATGTACCCCCTTTTTATCCACTTTCTACACTTTCTACCTATGAGCACGCCATATCATGACATCCACGACCATCAAACCGCACATCATTCGGCATATGGCAAAAAGAGAAAATGATTGGCGGCGACGAAGGTAGTGAGCTTTCCATTTCTTCATTTCCTACATCTCGCCTTCATCGTCTTTGTTCCTCCATCTTGACCACATTGTTGTGTAAACGCATTGTCGTGATGTGGCATGCTGAAGGTGGGAAACGTAGGTGAAAACGAGGTAAGGGATGGTGTGAAGGCATGGGAGAAAAAGTAAGAAAGAGGAGAGATGCAAGAATGTGTGAAACAAAAGAGAGAGAAAAGGAGATAGACTATGCACATATACTTATGTAAATAATTATATAATAAAGAAAAGTAAATGGTCAATGGCTCGCCATTGACTTAGTACTAGAGCTTCGGAGTTCAAATCTCCGACAGTGCAGTGTGGATTAAGGAAACTTTTTTCCTTTCCCTCCTTTCAAAAAGTGGAGACGGAATATATGCATTAAATGCAAATGTGGCACCCCCTCCCCCTTTCCCTATAAAAGGAGTAGAGGGCCCATTTTCGGTCTTCATTTTTTGGGGAGGAGATTTTGGCCATTTTGTTTTGAGAGCTCTTCTTCTTCATCATCTTCTTTGTCTCCTATATTTGTGAGTTCGTTGTTGTCAGTTCATGTGCTTGTATTCAGTTGTTGTCTTCGGTGTACGTGTGCTTGTCATTTGGTTTTCGAGTATAGCCTTTGTTGCGAAGGGCATATACTATTTTGCTCCATTTGTCTCCTTACTCCTGTTGAGCTTGTGGATAACTAGAAGTTGCCACTTTGTAACCCCCCTCATCTCTTTCCTTCTTTTAATCAAAAAGCCTATTTTGTAAAAGGGCACTCTTGCGTTATCATTGTGTGTTTGTTTTTTTTTCCATCCATTTGTGCTTTGTGTGTTTATTTTCTTCTTGTGCGTTCGGAAGTCTTGTGACTAGGGAGCGTTTCAGGCTTGACCATGCACCTCTCCTCTTTGCAAAGGAGTTCAAACATTCGTGCTTTGTGTGTTCGTCTCTTTCCTGTGCGTTCAGACGCCTTGTGACTAGGGTGCATTTTAGGCCTACCCATGCACTGCTCCTCTTCACAAAGGCGTTTGAACATCCGTGTTTGTGTGTTAGTCTTCATCTTGTGCGTTCGTTCACCTCGTGACTAGGGGAGCGTTTGGGGCTTGCCCATGCACCTCTCCCTTCGCAAAGGCATTCGGACATTTGTGCTTATGTGTTAACGTTTCCCTCGTGCATTAGCAGATATAACTTTAGGAGATACATATCAGATGGTGGGGAGGGGAATTATAAAGTTTTAGCCCAATTAAATAATATAAGCTTCAATCACATTTTCTTAATAAAGAAAACTGTTTTAATTGGTTGTACATTGTTATATGCAAAGCACTATTCATCTTCTCCATGTTGTGAGCTTGAATGTGGTTGTCAATTCTTGCTTCATATGCCATCTACTACAATTTATGGTGCAACACAAATGGTAATTGAGACAAAACAGGAATTGCACAGTGTTTTGGTAGATGAACAGAAGAGTTGTTGGATGCAAGCCTTAAAAGATAAAAGGAAGCATATTGATAATGCAAAGAAGTATGCTGCACAACAAGATACGTCATGGTGGGACGACTTCTTCATTGATCAAGAAAAAATTATTGATAATTGTGTTGCTGGTAGTTGGACATTGGAAATGCCATTTACATGGTCTATGTACAACATTCTGGTGGCTCACAATCACCAATTCATGCACCCAATGGGAATATAGAGAATTTGCTTCATCCACAACAAAGGAACAATTATGTGGGACCAAGATTGACAAAAGCAACAAAATCTAGGTGGCAAGGAAATTTACAAGAGCTTAACGTTGGGATGTTAATTGTGACACCTGCAGATGTCAATGACCTCGGGCACCAATTTTGGATTGGTAAAGTGTTGGATGTGATGATGCATGAAGACCAAAATGAGATCGACTCTATAAAGATGCATTGGTACAACACTAGAAGTAAAAATGCATTTACTGTCAAATATACTTTAGAGATGTTGGAATGCCCAAGGTCAAGGGGAAACAGAAAGAGGAAAAGAAATATCCGTAATACATCGATCCTTGACATTACTGAAGTGGATATTATTGTGTATGACTTTACGTTGACAAAAGCTAGACATTTAAGGAAAACAACGATAGATATAATAAAGGAGAAATTACCAGTTCTACAAGGTGTCTCTGATCGAGGGAGAACTAGATCAACAACTCATAATTTAGAGTCACACCATATGGTTTTAGATGAGGATAATGTTTTGATTGGAACATCTGAAGATGAAGAGGATCAATCACCATTGTATATTAGCTATAGTAATGATGCTCATGAAAGGAGTGATGGAAGAGTTTAAAACACTCAGAAATGTATATTTTTGGCATAAAGATGTAACAAATACAATTTTGTAAGAACTCGAGTGGTATAAAAGTTAATTATTTTTGATAACATAAACTCCTTAAATTGAGTGGACATTAGAAAACCATTACTTTTCCTTTTTCCGGGAAAAATTACGTTATATAACTTTTTGAATTTGTCCCAAATTTACGTATTTTCAATGTTTCAAAATGGTTAAATTTTGAGCTTTTTAAACATCTTTTTGAATATTTATGATATTGGTATCAATGTATTTTGTGAAGTGGATATAAAAGCCACAAAATCAAGAGGAATATTCCTTATCCTTCCATTTATGCGCAATCCTTCCACTTGTGAACGTGAACATATTGCTAGTCCTTTTTGTCTTGTTGCCCAAAGCTCGACGACCCCCAAACCACGACGAGCGTTGTCCCGTTGTTACGCGCGTGTGTGTAGAAGGGGCGGGACCACGGGGGTCTTGGACTAGGGAGTAGAGGAGAAAGAATAAGATATGAGAAATGGAAGCTTAACACCGGATGAGAAGATGAAGAGTAGCACATAAACATAGACCAAAATAGATGGAAGCAAGATCCACAACAAGATATATTAAAACGAACGATTGATTACAACGATGGTGGCCGCATGGACCGCACCAAAACTATGAGAAAACCCTAACCGGGGATGAACAAGGAGACCCTAAACGAAACCCTAACCCTAAAACGGTAAGAACTCTACACTAAGTGGTATACCTTTCATACGCAAAATAGGCAACCCTTCATAAGTGACCCCTCCCCTCCTTTTATAGCCCAAGGAGGGAGGGACCTTACAATGTGGGACAAAATTTTCCCTTTTATTTCTATACACCATTTCCTAGTACACGTGTGCACATGTTGCACACCACCGACTTGCCCTTTCTACCCCGGTTTCCGCCTATGGACGAAAATCTTCACGACATCCGCCCCCACCAAACCGCACATCCACCGGTATGTGCCAGGAAGGGGAAATAGGTGAGATCTTCGGCCATGGCAGTCAACCGAGTCCTTAACGTCTTTTTCAGCTTTGCCCGACTTCGTCTCCCACTTCGAGCAAGCCCATCCGTCCCACATCGACCACCGTAGCCTCCCAGTCCGCCTTATCTGTCGTATGCTCTCGAATCGTTGGCTCCATCCGATCCACCATACTCGACGGAGTTCGCCGAACCATTGTCTCCGCCCGATCCGCCAGACTTGATCTTCGCATGCCTCTCTTCGGCTTCCTTCATTTTTCGCCTACGACCTTAGGCCGAATCCTCATTCTTCCCGACTGTTTGCCGGATATTGCACCGTGTGCTCTTCGTCCAGGCTTGTCTCACCTCGGCCGCTTCCTCGACTCGGCACTGACACGCACCGAACTTCGTTGTCGATTATCCTCGTGCTCGTCGCTCGACCCTTACGCGGCCACATCGCACGTCTCGCACTCCGCTCCACTCTGTGTACCCTTTCGAAAAGGTACGTTGCTTCCCTGACATCCGAGTCGATGCTCTCGTCTTCGGTGTCCTCCGCAACCTCCGATGTTGCCGCTTCGCCCCGAGGTACACCCTCTTGGTTCGCCTCGTATGTCCTCCGGATGCGCTCCGGATCTCTCCGATCGCACTCCGGTTTCCGCCCTTTGCGTGCCGCTCCTTTGGTTTTATCATCTCCGCATGCCGAACACCTCGATGTGTCGACTCTTCCCGTTCCGCGCTTGCCTCCCATAGGCTTCCTCCGGCTGTCATCGTCGGTCACTCGTTGTGGCTCCTCTGAATGCACGCTCATTCTTTGGTCCTTAGGTGACCCCATTACGTGCACCTCGATTCTCCCTTGCTCTCCGTGCTCTCTCATAGTAGAGTGTATCGTCATCCCGACCTTCGTGTCGGGGTCCTTCGCGGCTCTCATTACCGCTTCATCCCGACTTGCATCCTCTTGGCCCGCTTGGCCTTGCACGTCCCCCGGGACACCACTTTTTCTCTCCTCGGTGCGTAGTTCTTTGCTCTCCACGCACCATCCTCCGCTCTCGTCGTTCATCTGCCGATCCCGACAACTCATCGCTTCGTCTCTTGCCGCGTGCTTGCCTCTCAAAGGCTCGACTGGTCTGCCGTTGCCGGTCACTCGTTGCCGCTCTTCCGGGTACATGCTCGTTTCTTGGCCCTTTGCCGGCCGTAGTGCATGCTCCATTTTACGCCGTAATGCATGCTTCGTGTAACACGCTTCTCCCGTTGTACTCCCGAACTCCGCGTTGGCCTCTTCGCCCTTCGTTGCTGTAGCGCCTTCCGACTCCGGCTTATTGTCTTGGGCCCCCTCGTCCGTCATTCCGTATCGGATACCCGTTCCGATATCCTCGTCCGCTCCGGCTTCCGACTCGTCGCCGCCACCCGCCGTCTCTTTGGTCTTACGTCGATCCGCAACCGCCAAAGTCTCAAGGACAGATGTGGAGGGCTCCTCTCGCTCTTGGCCTCCCACCGAGTCGTACTCCTCGTGCATGCTTGGCCTCCTTCTCACGCTCACTGGCTCCCACCGGGTGTTGTGGCTCGTTCGCCTCGACCTCCAATCATGCTGACTTAGCCTTCGCCCGGATCAGTCTCGGCCGATCGAGTTCCGGTTTGGTCGGCTCCCTTCCGTAATCGTAACCGGCCGGTACATGTTTGTCCGAACAAATCCGGCCTTGCCAACTCTTCTTTGGTTCGGGCCCGGTTGACCGGACCCCGCTCCAATCTTCTTCCGCGTCGTCTTCCAGTCATGTCGGATTATCGACCGGTTCATCTTCCGGTCGGGTCGGTTTCCGACTCTCTCCTCTTTGCCGCTCCCGACCTCTTCGTCGGTCCTTTTGTATATGCCTGTTCCGGGCCTCGCATCCTCATCTTCGTACGTGTTCGCTCCGGGCCACGCCTCCTCACGGCCACCGCACTTCTCTCCGGTCTTATGTTGGCATTCGAGCGCAACCACCGTAGTCTCCGGTCTCGGTGTTGAGGGGTCTCTCCTCCGTCCGCTATGACCTTCCTCGTCGTCGTTTCGATCGTCCGCTTTGCCGCCGCCACCTTCCGTCTCTCTGGTCTCACGTGGGCTCTCGGGGCCGACCGCCGACGTCTCTAGAATAGGTGCGGGAAAAGTCTCGGTACCATCACTCGCCGATGTCATGTTTGTAGCCACCTTCGTTCGTACGCCGTGGTCCGTGGCTATCTCGTCCCCGGTTACGCAAGCCTCGGTTATGCTTGCTACCTTGTCGTCCTTGTCGTCGTCTCGGTTGCCCGCCTTGCCGCCGCCACCGCCTGTCGCTCTAGGACTCACGCCGGCTATTGGGCCGACCGCCGGAGCCTCTAGGACCGGTGTGTGTAAGGTCGCGGCACCGCCGCTTGTCTCCTCCCCACTCGATGTTTCGGGCCCCCATGTCCTAAATCCGTAGTTACCGGCCTCTATGGCCGTCCCTTCACCGCAAGGCAAGAGGGTCGCTTGCTCCACACCCTCTCCCATGTCACCGTCGTACTCTCTCCCGGCCTCCGTATAGGCCCCGTCTTCTACGCTTAGGGAGGCTTCTTCCTCCGCATCCTTCGATCGCCTCTGGCCCGACTCCACAATAAGCCCTTCTTCGGCTTCAATTTTCGCCTTCACAAGCTCGCATGCCTCCCGTATTAGCACTTCTAGGTCGAGCTCCTCCGAACCGTTTTGCGTTGAGCTCTCTTCCGGCGGTAGTGCGTAGTCACTCGCCGCTCTCTCTTCTTCGCCACTCCCGGGCCGTGTTGTGGCCGACTGCCTCGCATCATGTTGCCGGCACACCCATTCCACCTCGGACCACTCCTCGGTGAGACCATGCATTCCATAATCATCTTGAAGCTCAAATAAGATGTCCACCCTCTCCTCTTGATGGATCGTCTTCAAAAATAGGAGGACTTTGTCCGCCCCCACCGATCTCCGATCTCGCTCCGAGAGTTGAGAGAAACGATGCTCGAACTCTCGGAATGCATCCATCGCACTTCGATGGCGTTCCATCGACGCCGCCCATCGGTCCAACTCCTGCCGACCTCGCCCCTCTGGTTTTGCATACCCGTACGCTTCCAATAGGGCTCCCTCCAAGGACACCCATGACTCGTGAGCTTCTTGTAGCTCTTTGACCTCCTTGTTCACCGATACGGTCGCCACTCGAGGAAAATACTCTAGCCACATCGCCTCATCCACGCCCCCTTTCGCCATCTCGGCCTTGTAGGCTCCCAAAATTTTTGGGACCTCATTCCCATTGAACCGATCGACTCGATCGACCACCCTTTCGACGACTTGTTGAGCCGCATCTCGCTTCGCCATCTTCCGTCCGGCTTCCATCACGATCTTTGCCATCATCTCCTCGAAGTCGAAGTCTTCTTCCATCTCCATGCTCCCTTGCCACCCTTCACGTCGGGTTCACCAAAGATGTCACGTTGTTACGTGCATGCATGTAGAAGGGGCGGGACCACAGGGGTCTTGGACTAGGGAGTAGAGGAGAAAGAATAAGATATAAGAAATGGAAGCTTAACACCGGATGAGAAGATGAAGAGTAGCACATAAGCATAGACCAAAATAGATGGAAGCAAGATCCACAACAAGATATATTAAAAGTGTCATGAACACATGACCATTATGGCGTCACCCGGACTTGAACCTCGAACCTTATAATCCATACTGGAAAACCTCAACCATTAAGATAGCTTATTGTTATATGAAATAATAAAAGCTACTTCTTATATTACATTGATTATTGTAAAACCTCTAGATTATTCTAGAATGTCCTAGAGCATTCTAGGTCTAGAACATTCTAGAAATCTCTAAGCTATTTTATAGGAACCTAAAAATAATGGCATACATGTATTCTCAAATCAATTCGAATCAACACCCGTCTTTAGCTCTCATTACATATCTTGTATCCATTCTCTTTCTTTCTCTATCTTATACATCCATTCTTCTCTTAGTATTTGGTTCCTTTCTTCTCGTGTTCTCTAATATCCTTCTTCCATCACTCTATCTTTTATCCTTGGTTCTGACAGTTTGATTCGAATTCTCTCTCTCTCTCTCTCTCTCTCTCTCTCTCTCTCTCTCTCCCTCTCTCTTATCCTCCTTTATAACCATCTTGAAACCATGGCTGCCATTAACTCAGAAGAATATCTCACCCTTGTTGCAGAAATGCAGAACCTTAAATCCAAGTTCGCATCTCTTGAAGTAGAGAATCAACGTCTACTTGGGGATCTACAAAAGGTTACTATAGAGAAGCAACAACAACAAGAGGAGTTCACGTGACGAGTGCAACAGTTAGAGTCGACAATCGTAATGTTACAACAACAAAGGGTTGAAGGTCAGGGACTTATCAAGGAGCCCAAAATTTTCCTCCTAGATAAATTTGATGGGTCGAGGGCGCATTGCCGAGGTTTCTTGAATCAAGTACGGTTGGTGATTCAAATGCATCCCGTGCACTATCTAACAGATGCATCACGAGTCGGGCTAGTGGGCACCTTATTGACTGGCATAGCGTTGTCGTGGTTTGCTCCATTGCTAGAGACCAATTCTCCTCTATTGAATAATTTCGAGAAATTTAAGGCCTGTTTCGGAGATATTGATGGGGCGAGAACAACTATCAACAAGATTCGTACACTTCGTCAAGGTGATCAACCAGCTTCAACATATGCTGCCAATTTCCGTCTCGGTTCTTCCTTCACGCTTACCTCCCCGTAGGATCGTTCGACCCGTCAATGGGCCCTTCATCGCGATCTTCGTAGTACGCGTACTTCCGCTGGCCCTTCTTCGGCCGTATGCATGCTCCGCTCTCCGTCGTATGCCCGATGTCCTCCGCTTCCTTTGTTCGGCTCCGCCCGTGCCGAACATCGTCCCGTAGTCACGCTTCGATCCGGCCCGCGATGGCCACTTGCGAGACTCTTGTTCCGTCCCAGGTGTGCCTTTCCGGCCTGACACACCTCCTCGTGTTACCCCTACCGGCTCCATCCGAAACCATAACCGGCAGGTGAGTATCATGAACACATGACCATTATGGCGTCACCCGGACTTGAACCTCGAACCTTGTAATCCATACTTGAAAACCTCAACCATTAAGATAGCTTATTGTTATATGAAATAATAAAAGCTACTTCTTGTATTACATTGATTATTGTAAAAACTCTAGATTATTCTAGAATGTTCTAGAATGTCCTAGAGCATTCTAGGTCTAGGACATTCTAGAACATTCTAGAAATCTCTAAGCTATTCTATAGGAACCTATAAATAAGGGCATACATGTATTCTCAAATCAATTCGAATCAAACTGTCAGAACCAAGGATAAAAGATAGAGTGATAGAAGAAGGATATTAGAGAACACGAGAAGAAAGGAACGAAATACTAAGAAAAGAATGGATGTATAAGATAGAGAAAGAAAGAGAATGAATACAAGATATATAATGAGAGCTAAAGACTGGTGTCATCATGAGTCGGGCTAGTGGGCACTTTATTGACTGGCATAGCGTTGTCGTGGTTTGCTCCATTGTTAGAGACCAATTCTCCTCTACTGAGGAATTTATCAACGAATTTAAGGCTTGTTTCGGAGATACTAATGGGGCGAGAACATCTGTCAACAAGATTCGTACACTTCGTCAAGGTGATCAACCACCTTGAACATATGCTGCCAATTTCCGTGGGTTCCAACCTAGTGTGGGTTCCATTACTTCCAAGCATGTTAGTAGAGTCTTCTCAGCCCTAGTACAAGTTAGGACACCCAGTTGTCAACTTCAAGTCCAAGCCCTCTTAGATACTGGAGCCAATTCTTGTTTCATAGATAGAGATTTTGCCCAAAAACACCAAATATCCTTGCATACACTTCCTTGTCCAGTTTCCGTAGTAGTGATTGATTGACGCCCCATAGCTTCCGGGAAGATATTTGAAGAGTCTGAGCCAATACACATACTCTTGGGTGATTTAGGATGTGTAGTTTCCTTTAACATAATCCGTAGTCCTGACCATCCAATTGTCCTCGGTTTGCCATGGTTCGAGCTACATAACCCTAGAATCGATTGGAGGAAGCGAGAAATTAGGCGCCCTTTAGCAGAAAATATCATTGTCAAGGATCGAACTCGGGATTATCCTCCTAAAGTATATAGTTCTACCGATGCACCATATCCTTCTCATCAAATTTCAGCCATAACATTGCAACAATTGTGCCAAGTGGGAGGCAAGGAGGAGCTTTTCTTATTTGCAGTATTAGTAACACCTTCTAGTGTCACTCAAGGGAATTCAGACATCCAAATTCCCAAAAAATATCAAGACTATGCTGATGTTTTCGACAAAGTCCAAGCTAGTGTTCTTCCAAAGCATCGGCCGTACGATTGTCCTATTGATCTCCAACCAGGAAAAGAGCCACCGTGGGGTCCGATTTACAATTTATCACCCATTGAGCTTGAGGTTCTTCGAGAATACATCGAGGAAAATCTTGCACATGGGTTTATTCGACATTCAAATTCTCCAGCTAGTGCTCCTATCTTTTTTGTGAAGAAAAAGGACGGCTCCCTTCGTTTGGTCGTGGACTATCGAGGCTTAAATAAAGTCACCATAAGGAATAGGTATGCTTTACCTTTAATCTCCAATCTCTTAGAACGCATTGGTGGGGCAAAGCATTTTACCAAAATTGATCTAAGGGGTGCATATAATCTTGTTCGAATTCGGCCGGGAGATGAGTGGAAAACAACATTTCGTACTCGGTATGGTCATTTCGAGTATACAGTCATGCCTTTCGGGCTCACAAATGCACCTACAGTATTCCAACATATGGCAAATGACATCTTCTGGGATTTCTTGGATATTTTTCTAATCATCTACCTAGATGATCTATTGATTTACTCTAAAACACAGGGGGAGCATGATATACATGTGCGGCAAGTACTTGAACGCCTAAGGAAGTATGGTCTTTATGCCAAACTTGAGAAATGCAGTTTTGATTGTAAACAAGTCGAATTTTTGGGAAACACTATTTCATCCCAGGGTGTTTTCATGGACCCGGCAAAAGTCCAAACAATATTGGAATGGAAACCCCCATGCTCAGTTCGGGATGTCTAGTGTTTCCTCGGATTTGCGAACTTCTATCGCAAATTCATACATAATTATTCAAGCATTGTGTTGCCCCTTACTCAACTCACCAAGAAAAATCAAGCATTTTTTTGGAGTATCGAAGCGGACAAGGCTTTTACGCAACTGAAAGAGGCATTCACATCAGCACCCATCCTAGCACATATTGATCCTGAAAAGCCATTTACTATTGAGGCAGATGCATCAGACTTCGCATTGGGGAGTATCCTATCGCAACCAGGCGAGGACGGGCAGACACATCCTGTTGCGTTTCACTCGAGAAAATTTATTGTTTCGAAGATAAACTATGAGGTGCATGACAAGGAGTTACTAGCAGTGGTCGACTCATTCGAGCAATGGCGTCATTTTCTAGAAGGATCACCTCATCAGATTATCATTTATAGTGATCACAAAAATCTCACATATTTTCAAACAACTCGAGTATTAAATAGACGCCAAGCTCGGTGGGCCCAATTTCTAACGCGTTTCGATTTCAAGATCATTTTTCGCCCCGGAAAAGAACAAGGGAAAGCAGATGCTTTGTCTCGGCATTCGTATCTAGCATTTCGACCTGGAGATCTAGCCTTTAACAATCAAAAGCAAATTCTTCTCGGGCCATCAAAGGTACAGGTAACAACAATTTATGCCACGCCACTTGATTCTACCCTTCTTGACACTATTCAGCAACAACTTCATTTGGATGATTTTGCTAAGGATGTCTTAGCCCACTGTGGTTCAAGTTGTCCATCTTGCTCCACATTGCCAGGGTCATCTCAACAGTATTAGCACTTCCAGTGGCAAGATGGCTTACTCTTCTACAAGAATCTCCTTTACGTCCCCGACGGATCACCCCGACTTTAAGTGTTGGAACATTGTCATGATGCCCCCATGGCTGGACATTTTGGTATTTCCAAGACCATTGAGCTGGTGAAACGTTCCTTTTGGTGGCCTCACTTGCAAAAATTTGTCAAAGATTATGTTCGCACTTGTGACACCTGCTGTCGCGCCAAAATACCCCGGCATCACCCTTATGGCTTACTACAACCATTACCCCCTCCCAACAAGCCATGGCAGTCTATTTCTATAGATTTCATTACAAATCTGCCACCTTCCAAAGGCTTTGATACTATTTTAACAGTAGTGGATCGGTTCACCAAGATGGCACATTTTGTACCATGTGTAAAGACCATCAATAGTAAAGAAACTGCAGATCTCATTATGCGTGAAGTGTTTTGCCATCATGGTCTCCCGAATGATATTATTAGCGATCGAAGTCCTCAATTTATCTCACACTTTTGGAAGCACCTATGGGCAGGCCTCAAAATCTCTTGCAAACTCTCTTCGGCTTATCATCCACAAACTGACGGACAAACAGAGCGCACAAATCAAACGCTCAAGCAATATCTTCGATGTTTCATTAGTTATCAACAAGATGATTGGAGTAATATTTTACATCTTGCCGAGTTTGCATACAACAACACGGTCCACTCTTCTACCAAAGTTACACCTTTCTTTGCCTACACCGGCAACCACCCTCGATGGTGTATACTGGATCTTCCCGAAGTGTCATGAAACCCTAGTGCGGCGCATCACCTCCACCAACTACAACAAATCCAGTTCGAGTTATCGTCCCATCTTCAAAAAGCGCAAGCACACCATAAGACCAATGCCGATCGACATCGTCTTAAGTCTCCATTTAAGGTTGGTGACCGTGTATGGTTGCTTCGTCGTCACATCAAGACTACCCAACCGTGTGCTAAGCTTGACTATCAACGCTTAGGTCCTTTTGTCATCACGGCGCAGATTAATGATGCAACATTTCGTCTTAACCTTCCTGCACATATGCGGCTTCACCCTATCTTTCATAGCTCTCTTTTGGAACCTTGCCGCACCTCTTTAATTCCTAATCGTGTCGTGCCACCACCGCCTTCTGTACAACTTGTGGACGGCCCCGAATACGAGGTAGCTGCTATTCTCGATTCTAAGATTTTGTGCAATAAGCTTTATTATCTAGTGGATTGGCTTGGTTATCCACCGAGTGATCGCACTTGGGAACCCATCTATAACGTTTGTAATGTTGAAACTCTGGTCAACGACTTCCATCGTCACTATCCAAACAAGCCCCGCCCAACAATGTTAACGCCAACTTCCACTCGGCATTCTCGAAGGAGGGATAGTGTCATGAACACATGACCATTATGGCGTCACCCGGACTTGAACCTTGAACCTTGTAATTCATACTTGAAAACCTCAACCATTAAGATAGCTTTTTGTTATATAAAACAATAAAAGCTACTTCGTGTATTACATTGATTATGTAAAAACTCTAGATTATTCTAGAATGTTCTAGAATGTCCTAGAGCATTCTAGGTCTAGAACATTCTAGAACATTCTAGAAATCTCTAAGCTATTCTATAGGAACCTATTAATAAGGGCATACATGTATTCTCAAATCAATTCGAATCAACACCAGTCTTTAGCTCTCATTATATATCTTGTATCCATTCTCTTTCTTTCTCTATCTTATACATCCATTCTTCTCTTAGTATTTCGTTCCTTTCTTCTCGTGTTCTCTAATATCCTTCTTCCATCACTCTATCTTTTATCCTTGGTTCTGACAATGAGGGTTTCGCACTTCGTCCGCCTGTTTCACCGGCTCCTTTGTCGATGCCGGGTCCCATCCCTTGCCGCCACCTTCCTTCTCCCTCGGTCTTATGTTGCCACGTTGGCCGAACAGCCGGAGTATCCTGAACCGGTGTGAAGATCCCATAGGACCGGTCTTCGTTTCGTCAATTGCCGAAATCCGGGTGTCTTTTGTTTGAGTCCCTCCCGGACTCTCCTCGTGTCTTCCGTGTAGTCGGGTCCTGTTTCTCGCCGCCACCAACCTTCTCTCTCGGTCTCATGTTGCCATGTTGGCCGAATTGCCGGAGTCTCCGGTTAGGTGTGGGGATCCCGTAGGACCGGACTTCCTTACACCCACTCACCTCACCGGAAGGTTTGACATGGTCTGTAGCCGCCTTGTCGGCCTCATACCTTCTTGCCGTTCGTCACCTCCTATCGTCCGATCACATTCTCCTGCCGCCACCGATCTCCCCTATAGGACTCACGCCGGCACTCGGGCCGACCGTCGGATCGGTGTGAGTGTCTTCATGGGACCTCCCGTTTTGGCTTCGGTTGCCCGCCTTGCCGCCGCCACCGTTCCTTACTTTAGGTCTCACGCCTCCTCTTGTCGTTGGCTGCCGGAGTCTCTAGAATCGGTGTGTGCAAGGTCACAGCTGCTCTGATCTGCCTCCGCCATCCTCTTCTGTTGGTCACGTTCACCTGCCGCCACCGTTCTTTCCTATAGGACTCACGTCGGATCTCGGGCCGACCGCCGGATCGGTGTGAGGATCTCCGTAGACCGCGCATTCGTAGCCCTTTTGCCTTCGTCCCCTCGCTGCCACCGTTCGTTACTTTAGGCCTCGCGCCGGCTCTCGGGCCGACCGTCGGTTTCTGTGGAACCGGTGTGAAGGATCCTCCTCGGGCTTGCCATATCTCTGACCCTTATCCCGGGTCTTCCTTCTTTCGTAAGTGGAGAGGGTGGCTCGCTCCACACCCTCTCCTGTGGTACCGACGTACCGTGTTCCCGACCTCTTCGTAGGCCTGCTCTCTCCTTCCCTCCCGGAATGGTTTTCCGGAAGTCCGTTCCGCCCGGGTCTCGTCCGGGTCCGTTCGTCATTCTCTGGGTTGCGGGGTCCCGTTCTCCTGTCACCACCGACCTCTCCTATAGGACTCACGCCGGCACTCAGGCCGACAGCCGGGTCGGTGTGTGGATCTCCGTAGGACCGGTCTTCGTTCTCCTCTTCATCCCTCGTACTTCTCCCGAACTCGTCGTTGCTCTCCTTCTCGCGTTCTCGCCTCCATCTCCCATCTCCCCAGGTCTTACATCGGCGCTCGTTACCGGCTGCCTGAGTCTCCGGATAAGACGCGGTGCTTCCGTCCCGTAACGATTTGTGGATGCTCGTTCGGGGTACCGCTCCCAAGTACGTTCGGTGAGAAGCATCTGGTCTGTGATCAACCAAGCCCCGCCTGGGCTTGGTTCTCCAATATCCGTAGTTTCGGTTCTGATGCCGACCTCTCCGGACTCGTTCCGAACCCTTGACCACTTCCCTTCCAATTCCCGACCTTCGGCCGGTCGGTCTTTCTCCCCATGTAAAAGAGGGCGGCTCGTCCCGCATCCTCTTCCGTATCGGTACTTTCATGCCGAATCCGGCCCCGATCGAACGATCCACGACCGGATTCTGCTCCATCCGAATCGGAATGCCGATCTTCTCGTGCCGCTTTCGTCCTTGGCCTCCTCGCAGGCCGTTTCCCATCCCTCTTCGCTGGCATCGTGCCAGGACTCCTCGCCAACGCCTCCCTTCTCTCCGATCTCATGTCGGCACACGGGCACGATCGCCGGAGTCTCCGGAATCCGCGTGGAGGGCTCTTCTCTGCTCCCGACCTTGTCCTCAGTCGGCAATTCTCCGCAAGTCGAGAGGGCGTTTTGTTCCGCACCCTCTCCCATGGTACCGTCGTACCGATCTTCCGCCATCTCGTGGGGCAAGACTGTCTCCTCGGTCTCAGCTTGGGCCTCGATCTTTCCTCTTCCTTGAGCATCGCCTCGAGACCTGCGTACGCCTCTGCAATCCTAGCCCCAACGCCGACCCTTGCTAGCTCCCTTTGCCGTTCGGCCTCTTCCCGCTATGATGGCACGCCGTCGCGCGTCTTCCAGTTAGCCTTCTCGGCTCACTCATTGTCTAGCCGTTGGCACACCCTTCCGACCTTCGACCAATCCTCCGTAAGCCCATTCGCTCCATCATCGTCTTCAAGCTCCATCCCGATGGCCTCCCGTTCCGCTCGGTCGATCGACCTGACGAACAATAGGACCTTGTCCATCCCCACCAAACCTTGTTCCCGCTCCGGGAGCCGAGCAAGCCATCGCTCGAACTCTCGGAATGCCTTCCTCGCGCCCCGGTGGGTCTTTGCCGATGCGACCCACTGGTCGAAGTCGTGTCGTCCCCGACTCTTCCGCCGTCCTCTGTATGCCTTCAGGAGCGCCTCTTCCAAGGCCTCGCACGAACTATGAGCCTCACGGAGCTCCTTTACTTCCGCATGCATCCGGACAACTACGACCCGACAAAAGAACTCCAGCCTCAACGCCTCGTCTACGCCACACTCCTCCATTTCCACGTTGTAGGCTTCCAAGTAAGATGGGACTTTGTCCCCGTTGAAACGACCGACACTTTCGACCACTCGCCCAACCGCTTGTTGCACTGCTTTTCGCCTCATCACCACTCATGCCGACTCCAACACCACTTCGGCCACCATCACCGCGAGGTCGTCGTCTTCCGACTCCATCCTCCCTTGCCGCCCTTCACGTCGGGTTCACCAAATATGTCGCGTTGCTACGCGCATGCGTGGCGAAAGGCGGGACCACGGGGGTCTTGGACTAGGGAGTGACGGAGCGTAGGAAGTCGTACTTCACCGTTTCTGGGGCATCCCAGAAGGACACCGGAAGCAACCGAAGGGAGAGAGAGAAAGAGGAGCGTGTGCTTGACACTGACTCACGCACACACAAGCCGACACGACTCACGCCCTTATGCACAGGAAACGCAGGAAAGGGGAACACCAAAACACCCGCACAAACACCAGACGCCAACAGAGACATGAATACGCACAGACAGACACAAATGTATATATATATATGAATGGAAGAATACATTCCCGGCTTCGTGCCAGACCAAGGTAGGTTACAGCAGTCGTCTGCTGTCAAGCCACCATCGGGGAGCTCTCGGCTCGTCGCGCCGAGCGGGGTCTTGCAGAGGAGGCCGAGCCGAAGCAAACCCTAAGCAATACACGAGGGGGGGAGAAGAAGAAGAAGTGTAACTAACCCTAAATCTAACGGTATACCCTCTAACGCAAAATGGGCAAGCCCTCTACAAGGGACCATCCTGTCCTTTTATAGAACAAGGAGAGGGATGCGTTACAATGTGGGATAAATCCTGATTTACATGGGATTCTTTGTCCCGACTTGACTCTTATTATTCACACAATTACATGAGGGTGAGTGCACATGGTGCACCCCGCTGATGTAGCCAATATTTCCCCGGTTTCCACCTCTAGACAAAATTCTTCACGACAACGTGATACGTGTGAAAGTGAGTAGTGACTGTAGATGTTCAAGAACTTTACGAATGAATGTTGCAATCGAGAGTGCACATTGTGGTTGTGAGAGAAATTCGTGCAAGGATTGGGCTCGGTCGAAGAGATGTGGAAAGCATGGTCGAATATGATCAAAGGCAGAGGATTGTATTAAATGTGATACTTAGACTCGCGAACTTGTTTAGGGCAAAGTGTGCAAAGCCGACCACTCTCATCACTTGTACCCCAACTCCCTGTCTCCCATCGCAATGCATGTGAGCTAAGTCACATGGAAGCAATGGTTCGAATGACAGATAACGGGATGGGCTCTAACATGTATCGATGTGTACGGTTTCCCCATTCCGCAAAGAATATGGTTTTGTAGTTAGGTGCAACATGTGTAGCATAATGTGTGAAGCGTGAGCCTCCACATTTGTCCCATGTCATGATACATTGGCGTTGCAAAAAGGCCTCATTTATAGAGGAATCTAGCGATGCATCATGAAGCAAGTGTCTCACATTCCATCTACCAAACCAATTTTCTATATCTTGCATTCGACCGGAACACAAAATTTTTCTTTTATGCATCTTTTGGATATTTTTGGTTGCTTCCCATACAATTCCATACTTAGGTGCAACATGTGTAGCATAATGTGTGAAGCGTGAGCCTCCATATTTGTCCCATGTCATGATACATTGGCGTTGCAAAAAGGCCTCATTTATAGAGGAATCTAGTGATGCAACATGAAGCAAGTGTCTCACATCCCATTTACCAAACCAATTATCTATATCTTGCATCCAACTAGAACACAAAAATTTGCTTTTATGCATCCATTGGATCTTTTTGGTTGCTTCCCATGCAATTCTAGGAAGTCAATGTGAGGGACTTTTTTGAACCTTAAGCATGTATTCAACAACCCTTTCCATGGCCATGATCTCAATGGGAAGTGATCCCATCTCAAGGAGGAGGAGGGTGTAGGGCGTTTATTTCTTAACTTGTAGAAACTTTGTAAGAAAATGTTTTTGGACATTTTCAAACTCTTTCCACATAGATTTAAGGATGCTATCACCCCATACTTCCACCCCATAGAGAAGAACCGGTGTTACCAAACTGTCGAAAATATATTTCTTGAGGACCCAACACTTAAAATCTCCAAGATTGCATGTGTTCTCAAATGCATAGTATGCTCGCTTACCCACCTCTAAGTGGCGTTTAGCATCTATGATTTGAAGGAACTTCAAGGCGAAGATATTTGAAGCTTGCCACACATCCAAGTGGCTCATTGTTGTACATAATGCATGGTTTATCTCTTTTTTAGCTCTTCACAAGGATAATCTTTGTTTTAGAGCTATTGACACTTAATTTAGTATGCATGCAAATTTTTTTCCAATGCCTTCATAAGTTTTTGTGCATCTCCTAAAGTATTTGCAAAAAGCACTACATCATCCACATATAGCAAAAGCATAATCACAACAATGCCAATGGCAACTTCTTCAACACATTCTTCCTTTGCAAACTTGGTAACCATTTCTTCCAATTCATCAATGCATAGACCAAATAGTGTTGGTGAGAGTGGGCATCCTTGCTTAACACCAATAGTGCTATTGAAAAGATCTGAGTGTTTATCTCTCTCACACACACAACATATAACCTTCTCATAAATTCGGGAAATTGCAAGCATATATTCACTTGGCACCTCAAGTTCTTCCATTTGCCTCCAAAGATGTTCACGAGGTACCATATCAAAAGCTTTCTTGAAGTCTAAAAAGAAACAATATAAACCTTTACCTCTAAGGTGACTTTCCTCCATTAATACTTGAAGGGTGACAAGGTGATCAATGGTGCTATGGTGTTTTCGAAAGCCAGCTTGTCCATAAGCTCTCTTACCATTTTTTTCAGCCCATACACTTATCTTTGATTCCATTATACATCCAAATAGTTTTGCCATTAATGAGCCAACCGTGATGGTTCAATAGTTGTTTACATTATCTACATCTCAACCTTTATGTAAAGGTTTGTTCCAATTTGTAGTCCAATCGTACAACATATTGTGTTCCAGTGCATCAGTAAACATATCGCTTATCCATACATATGCTTCCTTTCATGTCCATTTGAGCATTTTCAACCTTTATACATTGAAGATTGCTTGCCTTTCGAGAGGCCAATTTCTTAAGTCCTATGCATATATCGTCAACTGTAAAGAAGGGAGACATATGTGAAAGAGAACCATAACACATCATCTTTCTGGCAAGAGATAACTCATATAAATTCTTATAATGCATAGACAAGTCGTGAAGGGTTAAGTCACCATAACTCTCAACACGTTTCCCTTTTAGATTTCCCCAAAATTTAGCACATGCATGTGCTTTCTCTTGCGTTTGGATACAAGAATTTAGTGAGAGAGAGAGAGAAAGAAAAGAAGACAACGAGAAGAAGAAGAAGAACAAAGGAGGAAGAGAAGAGAGAGTAAGGAGACGAAGGAGACGAAGGAGAGAGATAGAGTGATAGAGACGCCTTGTAAGAAGAAGAAGAAGAAGAAGAAGAAGAAGAAGAAGAAGAAGAAGAAGAGGCGGCGGCGGAGGCGGAGGAGGAGGCTTGGCTACATCAACATAATTGGGAGAGTGTTGTAACATTTTTCTTCTACAAACAGTTCGGATGTCATATTGTCAATTCCAAGTTAATTATCGTTTTATTATTTTCCTTTTTTGTTATAATTGGAACGTAGAATCTATAGAAGAGATGGATACATGTATAAATGCAAGACAAATAGAGAGCCAACGGGAAGAAGGAGAAGATGATGTTCTTGTGAAGAAACAAAAGATTGGAACTAATAATATGCATGAGGAGGATATAGATATGATATCAAAACCATCCTATGCACATGTTATGGGAGAAGGTGGGGAGAAGAGGAATGATCATTACTGGGAAGTTATGCATGTAGTTGCTAATGAAACACTCCATGAGATTTTACCGGATGCTATAGAGATGGTGGCCAACATAAAAGAGGATGAGATCGTAGATGTGGAGATGCCGCGTAAGGAAATTTTAAAGGCGTTTTCCATATTTAATGAGAGAGGCATTATTTGCTTCTTTACGGGAAAAAATCATTTGGTATGTTGGGTGGCGCAATGGTTAAATGCAATGGTAGGTAGGAACACGTGGAAGATGTGTACAAAGGTCCGCGAGGTTTTTTTGAGGTTGTGTTTCGAACCGAAGAACAACGAGATAGATTATTATCACGTGTGCCGGTCTTTTATAATAATAATTTAGTCTATATTGTCCCTTGCCGGCCACTAGCTGAATTTCAAGAAATTTTAAAACAAGAGTGTCCAATATGGGTGGAAGTAGAGTGTAAATTTTCTTTTTTGTGGCCTATAATTCAAGGTATAATGGAACAATTGGGAAATGTGATAGTAGCCCCAAATGCCAAAGCATATAATAGATATAAGTTATGTATGCTATGGAGTACAACTAAAAAAAGACCTTTGTGGCTAAACATAAAGACTGAGGAGATGAGGTCATTTCGTTGCCAATTGCATTGGGGATCATTTGTTGGTCATTGCTTCCAATGTGGTGGTTTGGGCCATTTCATGGCAGAATGTCAACAAACACCATTAGTAGAGATGACTAATACTTCCCATGGTGATGTGTTAATTCCAAAGTATATCACAAATGATAATGAGGTGTCGAAAACTAAGGAAGCAAATGTCGACAAAGGTAAAGATGTCACTATTTTGGAACATAAAGACAAATATATTGAAGAAAGACGAGACGACTTAATAGATGATGATGGATCTTGGATTAAGGTGGTCTCTAAGGTCAATCATCCAAGGTACCAAAAAGAGAAGGTTCATGAACATCATGGCCAAGAGAGGGGTAGTTCCTCTAAAGATCCTATGGGGATGTCTTATGCACCTAATTATGATCAATTGAAAAGAAGGTCAAAACCGTGGCAAGGTTCACCATATCAACAATCTAATCATGGGGACAAAACCTTTCAACCTTAGGTTTGATAAGAATGGTAAAAAATCAATTTACCATTAGAGAAACAAAATTGGAAAAGAAATAGTTCACATGGTACAATGATATCCACCAATAGACATAAACCATCTGTGCAAAATGCATTTGTAGTCTTAAGTGATTATTTCGGGGATATACCCAAGATATTTGTCAGAACCAAGGATAAAAGATAGAGTGATGGAAGAAGGATATTAGAGAACACGAGAAGAAAGGAACCAAATACTAAGAGAAGAATGGATTTATAAGATAGAGAAAGAAAGAGAATGGATACAAGATATGTAATGAGAGCTAAAGACTGGTGTTGATTCGAATTGATTTGAGAATACATGTATGCCCTTATTTATAGGTTCCTATAGAATAGCTTAGAGATTTCTAGAATTTTCTAGAATGTTCTAGGACATTCGAGAACATTCTAGAATAATCTAGAGGTTTTACAATAATCAATGTAATACAAGAAGTAGCTTTTATTGTTTCATATAACAATAAGCTATATTAATGGTTGAGGTTTTCAAGTATGGATTACAAGGTTCGAGGTTCAAGTCCGGGTGACGCCATAATGGTCATGTGTTCATGACACTATCCCTCCTTCGAGAACGCCGAGTGGAAGTCGGCGTTAACATTGTTGGGCCGGGCTTGTTTGGATAGTGACGATGGAAGTCCTTGACCAAAGCTTCAACATTACAAACGTTATCAATGGGTTCCCAAGTGCGATCACTGGGAGGATAGCCAAGACAATCCACTAGATAATAAAGCTTACTGTGCACAATCTTAGAATCGAGAATAGCAGCTTCCTCGTATTCGGGGCCGTCCACAAGTTGTACAGAAGGCGGTGGTGGCACGACACGATTAGGAATTAAAGAGGTGCGGCAAGGTTCCAAAAGAGAGCTATGAAAGATAGGGTGAAGCCGCATATGTGTAGGAAGGTTAAGACGAAATGTTGCATCATTAATCTGCGCCGTGATGACAAAAGGACCTAAGCGTTGATAGTCAAGCTTAGCACACGGTTGGGTAGTCTTGATGTGACGACGAAGCAACCATACACGGTCACCAACCTTAAATGGAGACTTAAGACGATGTCGATCGGCATTGGTCTTATGGTGTGCTTGCGCTTTTTGAAGATGGGACGATAACTCGAACTGGATTTGTTATAGGCGGTGGAGATGATGCGCCGCACTAGGGTTTCGTCACACCTCGGGAAGATCCAGTATACACCGTCGAGGGTGGTTGCCAGTGTAGGCAAAGAAAGGTGTAACTTTGGTAGAAGAGTGAAACGTGTTGTTGTATGCAAACTCGGCAAGATGTAAAATATTACTCCAATCATCTTCTTGATAACTAATGAAACATCGAAGATATTGCTGGAGTGTTTGATTTGTGCACTCTGTTTGTCCGTCAGTTTGTGGATGATAAGCCGAAGAGAGTTTGCAAGAGATTTTGAGGCCTGCCCATAGGTGCTTCCAAAAGTGTGAGATAAATTGAGGACCTCGATCGCTAATAATATCATTCGGGAGACCATGATGACGAAACACTTCACGCATAATGAGATCTGCAGTTTCTTTACTATTGATGGTCTTTACACATGGTACAAAATGTGCCATCTTGGTGAACCGATCCACTACTGTTAAAATAGTATCAAAGCCTTTGGAAGGTGGCATATCCGTAATGAAATCCATAGAAATAGACTGCCATGGCTTGTTGGGAGGGGGTAATGGTTGTAGTAAGCCATAAGGGTGATGCCGGGGTATTTTGGCGCGATAGCAGGTGTCACAAGTGCGAACATAATCTTTGACAAATTTTTGCAAGTGAGGCCACCAAAAGGAACGTTTCACCAGCTCAATGGTCTTGGAAATACCAAAATGTCCAGCCATGGGGGCATCATGACAATGTTCCAACACTTGAAGTCGGGGTGATCCGTCGGGGACGTAAAGGAGATTCTTGTAGAAGAGTAAGCCATCTTGCCACTGGAAGTGCTAATACTGTTGAGATGACCCTGGCAATGTGGAGCAAGATGGACAACTTGAACCACAGTGGGCTAAGACATCCTTAACGAAATCATCCAAATGAAGTTGTTGCTGAATAGTGTCAAGAAGGGTAGAATCAAGTGGCGTGGCATAAATTGTTGTTACCTGTAGCTTTGATGGCCTGAGAAGAATTTGCTTTTGATTGTTAAAGGCTAGATCTCCAGGTCGAAATGCTAGATACGAATGCCGAGACAAAGCATCTGCTTTCCCTTGTTCTTTTCCGGGGCGAAAAATGATCTTGAAATCGAAACGCGTTAGAAATTGGGCCCACCGAGCTTGGCGTCTATTTAATACTCGAGTTGTTTGAAAATATGTGAGATTTTTGTGATCACTATAAATGATAATCTGATGAGGTGATCCTTCTAGAAAATGACGCCATTGCTCGAATGAGTCGACCACAGCTAGTAACTCCTTGTCATGCACCTCATAGTTTATCTTCGAAACAATAAATTTTCTCGAGTGAAACGCAACAGGATGTGTCTGCCCGTCCTCGCCTGGTTGCGATAGGATACTCCCCAATGCGAAGTCTGATGCATCTGCCTCAATAGTAAATGGCTTTTCAGGATCAATATGTGCTAGGATGGGTGCTGATGTGAATGCCTCTTTCAGTTGCGTAAAAGCCTTGTCCGCTTCAATACTCCAAAAAAATGCTTGATTTTTCTTGGTGAGTTGAGTAAGGGGCAGCACAATGCTTGAATAATTATGTATGAATTTGCGATAGAAGTTCGCAAATCCGAGGAAACACTAGACATCCCGAACTGAGCATGGGGGTTTCCATTCCAATATTGTTTGGACTTTTGCTGGGTCCATGAAAACACCCTGGGATGAAATAGTGTATCCCAAAAATTCGACTTGTTTACAATCAAAACTGCATTTCTCAAGTTTGGCATAAAGACCATACTTCCTTAGGCGTTCAAGTACTTGCCGCACATGTATATCATGCTCCCCCTGTGTTTTAGAGTAAATCAATAGATCATCTAGGTAGATGATTAGAAAAATATCCAAGAAATCCCAGAAGATGTCATTTGCCATATGTTGGAATACTGTAGGTGCATTTGTGAGCCCGAAAGGCATGACTGTATACTCGAAATGACCATACCGAGTACGAAATGTTGTTTTCCACTCATCTCCCGGCCGAATTCGAACAAGATTATATGCACCCCTTAGATCAATTTTGGTAAAATGCTTTGCCCCACCAATGCGTTCTAAGAGATTGGAGATTAAAGGTAAAGCATACCTATTCCTTATGGTGACTTTATTTAAGCCTCGATAGTCCACGACCAAACGAAGGGAGCCGTCCTTTTTCTTCACAAAAAAGATAGGAGCACTAGCTGGAGAATTTGAATGTCGAATAAACCCATGTGCAAGATTTTCCTCGATGTATTCTCGAAGAACCTCAAGCTCAATGGGTGATAAATTGTAAATCGGACCCCATGGTGGCTCTTTTCCTGGTTGGAGATCAATAGGACAATCGTACGGCCGATGCTTTGGAAGAACACTAGCTTGGACTTTGTCGAAAACATCAGCATAGTCTTGATATTTTTTGGGAATTTGGATGTCTGAATTCCCTTGAGTGACACTAGAAGGTGTTACTAATACTGCAAATAAGAAAAGCTCCTCCTTGCCTCCCACTTGGCACAATTGTTGCAATGTTATGGCTGAAATTTGATGAGAAGGATATGGTGCATCGGTAGAACTATATACTTTAGGAGGATAATCCCGAGTTCGATCCTTGACAATGATATTTTCTGCTAAAGGGCGCCTAATTTCTCGCTTCCTCCAATCGATTCTAGGGTTATGTAGCTCGAACCATGGCAAACCGAGGACAATTGGATGGTCAGGACTACGGATTATGTTAAAGGAAACTACACATCCTAAATCACCCAAGAGTATGTGTATTGGCTCAGACTCTTCAAATATCTTCCCGGAAGCTATGGGGCGTCAATCAATCACTACTACGGAAACTGGACAAGGAAGTGTATGCAAGGATATTTGGTGTTTTTGGGCAAAATCTCTATCCATGAAACAAGAATTGGCTCCAGTATCTAAGAGGGCTTGGACTTGAAGTTGACAACTGGGTGTCCTAACTTGTACTAGGGCTGAGAAGACTCTACTAACATGCTTGGAAGTAATGGAACCCACACTAGGTTGTACATATCTAGGGTTGTCCAACCAAATGGCTCCTATTTTGGCCGGACTTATTCGTTTGACTCCTCTTCTAATTGGCTTAGGACTTCAAATTTATTGGACAAGGGTGGATTATTCATAATATTAGATTCACTAACTGCTTCTAAAATGTTGGACTCATTTTTATTGTCATAGTGAATTTGATTTACCTGACGTCTCGGCCTACGGGAGCAATGAATGGCTATATGTCCTGGACCTCCGCAATATAAGCATAGATGGTTTGCTCGACGACGTTGCTTCTCTTCATCTGACAACGGTCCTCCTCGTTGAGTCATATCGATCTCCATGGGTGCAGGACTATCCATTGGGACTGGACTACGTGTTTGCCTTGGAGTTGGAGCAGGGCTATACATTTGCCTTGGGGATGATTGCGTTGTTATTGATGCATAAGTTGGTGTGAATCTTGATCTTGTTATTTGTTGTTGTCGCTCACATCGATGCTCAAAAAGGCGATTATCACACCGTATTGCTCGACTAATAGCTTTTGTAAGTGACCTTGGATCCTCAGGGAAGGTAAGAAGTAAGTCTTTGACATCACTACGAAGGCATGATGGAATTGCTCCATTAGGGCTTGTTCATCCCAAGGAATATCGTTTGCGATGAGACGGAAATTGGCAGCATATGTTCAAGGTGGTTGATCACCTTGACGAAGTGTACGAATCTTGTTGACAGATGTTCTCGCCCCATTAGTATCTCCGAAACAAGCCTTAAATTCGTTGATAAATTCCTCAGTAGAGGAGAATTGGTCTCTAACAATGGAGCAAACCACGACAACGCTATGCCAGTCAATAAAGTGCCCACTAGCCTGACTCATGATGACACCAGTCTTTAGCTCTCATTATATATCTTGTATTCATTCTCTTTCTTTCTCTATCTTATACATCCATTCTTTTCTTAGTATTTCGTTCCTTTCTTCTCGTGTTCTCTAATATCCTTCTTCTATCACTCTATCTTTTATCCTTGGTTCTGACAGTTTGATTCGAATTGATTTGAGAATACATGTATGCCCTTATTTATAGGTTCCTATAGAATAGCTTAGAGATTTCTAGAATGTTCTAGAATGTCCTAGACCTAGAATGCTCTAGGACATTCTAGAACATTCTAGAATAATCTAGAGTTTTTACAATAATCAATGTAATACAAGAAGTAGCTTTTATTATTTCATATAACAATAAGCTATCTTAATGGTTGAGGTTTTCAAGTATGGATTACAAGGTTCGAGGTTCAAGTCCGGGTGACGCCATAATGGTCATGTGTTCATGATACTCACCTGCCGGTTATGGTTTCGGATGGAGCCGGTAGGGGTAACACGAGGAGGTGTGTCAGGCCGGAAAGGCACACCTGGGACGGAACAAGAGTCTCGCAAGTGGCCATCGCGGGCCGGATCGAAGCGTGACTACGGGACGATGTTCGGCACGGGCGGAGCCGAACAAAGGAAGCGGAGGACATCGGGCATACGACGGAGAGCGGAGCATGCATACGGCCGAAGAAGGGCCAGCGGAAGTACGCGTACTACGAAGATCGCGATGAAGGGCCCATTGACGGGTCGAACGATCCTACGGGGAGGTAAGCGTGAAGGAAGAACCGAAGCTGACGGTTCGAACCGGCAACGAGCCGGGATGCGGATTACGGAAGACCGGTTTCTCACCGGCCGAAATCTCTCACCCTTCAACCAGATTTGGCACGTACCGGTGGACGTGTGGTTAGGTGGGGGCGGATGTCGTGAAGAATTTCGTCCAGAGGTGGAAACCGGGGAAATATTGGCTACATCAGCGGGGTGCACCATGTGCACTCACCCTCATGTAATTGTGTGAATAATAAAAGTCAAGTCGGGACAAAGAATCCCATGTAAATCAGGATTTATCCCAAATTGTAACGCATCCCTCTCCTTGTTCTATAAAAGGAAGGGATGGTCCCTTGTAGAGGGCTTGCCCATTTTGCGTTAGAGGGTATACCGTTAGATTTAGGGTTAGTTACACTTCTTCTTCTTCTCCCCCCCTCGTGTATTGCTTAGGGTTTGCTTTGGCTCGGCCTCCTGTGCAAGACCCCGCTCGGCGCGACGAGCCGAGAGCTCCCCGACGGCGGCTTGACAACAGACGACTGCTGTAACCTACCTTGGTCCGGCACGAAGCCGGGAATGTATTCTTCCATTCATATATATATACATTTGTGTCTGTCTGTGTGTATTCATGTCTCTGTTGGGGTCTGGTGTTTGTGCGGGTGTTTTTGTGTTCCCCTTTCCTGCGTTTCCTGTGCATAAGGGCGTGAGTCGTGTCGGCTTGTGTGTACGTGAGTCGGTGTCAAGCGTGCGCTCCCTCTCTTTCTCTCTCTCCCTTCGGTTGCTTCCGGTGTGCTTCTGGGATGCCCCGGAAACGGTGAAGTACGACTTCCTACGCTCCGTCACTCCCTAGTCCAAGACCCCCGTGGTCCCGCCTTTCGCCACGCACGCGTGTAGCAACGCGACAACATGAAATGTAATTTTTTTGGTCTCATAGGTCATATTTGTCCTCCGAAGACGTTAATATTATCTATCTATCTATCTATATCTCCACACACACACACACACACACACACACACACACACATACAATTCTTCCGTTGCATAAAATCCATTTGATTCTTCACATTGTATCAGAGCTTGTGGTAGCTTGATCCAAGCCCATCGCCTTCACGTGTGTTTAACCCAAGCCCGCGTTCAGAAAGAACCAACTGATTGTTGTAGCAGCAATCTACAGAGTTCGTATCAAAGAGAAGAAGAGGAAGAAGTTCAACAATGAACACTCAGATGGGAAGCGATCTTCCTACTGAGAAGCTCGACAGAAACCACTTTGCATCTTGGGAGTACAAGATGCACCAATACCTTCTCAACCAAGGCTATTGGAGTTATGTCGAAGGAGCAAACGAAAATCAACCCAACCCAACACATGTTGACTACCCATCTTGGGAGCAAGTGGCGAGTCGTGTGTTGTATTGCATTGCATCATGCATCCATGAACACATGCTCGGTTACATTCGAGAGGCCAAAACGCTAAAGGAGATGTGGGGGAACCTCAAGAAGATTTTCAAGGCCAACACGACTGCAAGAAAGCTTCAACTCCGTCAAGAATTGAACGGTATACAACAAAGGGACATGTCAATCGGCAGTTACACCTTGAAGATCAAGGAGTTGTGTGATGCCCTCAGGTCGATCAATGGTAGCATTGACAACAATGAAATGTTGCAAATTTGCCTCGGAGGCTTAGCACCTCGGTTCGGAGCCATTCGGTCGGCGGTCCTCACGAGGGAGTATCCTCCCTCCTTTGATCTCTAATCGATGATGTTGGTCGAGGAGAATCATGTTCGAACAAGAAGCAATGCGCAAGGACACATGCTCTATTCGAACTTTGATGGAGGAAGAGGACAAGGTCGTGGAAGGAGAGGCCAACACAACCAAAAACATTGTATTCATGGAAGACAAGACGATTTGAATTGGTTTGAGAAGAATTGTATGTCTATATTTATAGGTTCCTATAGAATAGGCTAGAGATTTCTATAATGTTCTAGAATGTTCTACACCTAGAATATTCTAAGATGTTCTAGGATATTCTAGAATGCTCTAGAATGTTCCAGAGTATTTACAATAATCAGTATATTATAAAAAGTAGCTTTCATTATCTCCTATGAGCATAGGCTATCTTAATGGTTGTGTTCTTGATTATGTATTATAAGGTTTTGGGTTCAGGCCCAAGGGAAGCCATGATGTTTATGTATTCAAGGCAACTACCTTGAGTTCTTCCTTGTCCACATACGGTTACAAAGGAGTTATATTTCTCTCTCTCTCTCTCTCTCTCTCTCTCTCTCTTACACTCTAGTTACACTAATGATTCATCACACATATAGTGATTTTCCCTAAGTGTATTTATACTAATACACTATATGTGCTATTTACAAATATAGCCCATTAAGGGTGCACATTGAGGTTATTTGCAAATATAGCCTCGTTAGATTCGGCTATTTGTCAATTTGCCTTGGTAGAGTTACCTATCAACTCCATCTAATCCGGCTCATGTTTTCCTTCCCATCCAAAGGGCCCTATTTCCCAACAATTATCTCCCTTGACTTACACGGTCAAGCTACCTGAGCACATGGGTGTCAGGAATAGTACTAAAGCAGAGATGGAATTAGTACTAAAGAAGAGCAGTACTATTAGTACTAAGAGGACGGGATTGCGTAAGACTCCCGAGAGAGAGAGAAAGAGAGAAGCGAAAAGAGAGATAGCGAGAATGAGAGAGAGAGAAGGATGATGACAACAACTCTTATATTATATGAAAGATAAGTACAAATCGGCTAAGAGGCTTAAGACTGGTTTTGAACCAATTTGGTTCAACATAATGCCTAGTGCCTTCTTTTATAGTGTTGTCAGGAGTAATCCTGAAACTTCTAGAATGTTCCAGAGAAATCTGGAATATACATTACTTTCTTATAATAAAACATAAATGAAAATAATATCCTATGAATTACAATAGATGGTGTGATTGTTAAGAGCTCGACCCATATATCATGGGTTCGAGTCTTGTCATATCATCACACTATCTCCCCCTTAAAGACGACGAGTGGAACGAGTCGGCGCTGATTGCGGACCGGGTTTGTCCGGATACTTTCAGTGGAAATCAACAAGCAGATCCTGAGCATTGGCAACATGCTCGACGGGTTCCCAAGTGCGTTCACTCGGACTATAACCAAGCCAATCGACCAAATAATAAAGTTTGTTGCGAATAAGTTTGGAATTGAGGATGGCAGCAACTTCATACTCCGGGCCGGCGTCTAATTCCAGCGGGGGCGGCGGTGGTGTAACACGATCGGGAATAGTGTTTGCTTTATAAGGTTCAAGAAGAGAACAATGGAAAACCGGATGTATCTGAAGCTGCGGACGGAGATCGAGGCGAAATGTGACATCATTAACCTTACCCGTAATACGGAAAGGACCGAGTCGTCGATAATCCAACTTGTCACACGGTCGAGTAGTCTTGATGTGATGACGTAAGAGCCATACTCGATCTCCGATGGCAAAAGAGGAGGGAAGCCGATGACGATCCGCGTAAGTCTTCTGTGTTTGTTGAGCATGACGAAGATGAGTCCAGAGATCTGTTTGGATCTTGCGTAGTCTCTCCAAATGATCCCCGGCACGAGGATTGGTAGGTAACTCCAGGGTGTCGATCACCGACCAGCGAGGATGAGAACCGGTATAAGCGTAGAATGGGGAGACTCGAGTCGAGGAGTGAACATCATTATTATACACAAACTCCGCAAAGTGGAGAATCTCGGCCCAATCGTCCTGTTGATAACTTAGGAAACACCTAAGATATTGCTCCAGCGTTTGGTTTGTTCGTTCCGCCTGCCCATCGGTCTGAGGATGGTAGCCGGAGGAGAGGTTGCAAGGGATCTTGAGCATCTTGAAGAGATGCTGCCAAAATTTGGAGACAAATTGCGGTCCTCGGTCATTGATGATACTGTCTGGGAGGCCATGATGCCGAAATACCTCACGCATGACTAGGGCAGCGGTTTCCTCGCTAGTGATGGCCTTAGTACACGGAACAAAATGTGCCATCTTCGTATATCGATCGACGATGGTTAAGATAGCATCGAACCCCTGCAAGACCGGCAGATCTGTGATAAAATCAAGACAAATAGACTGCCACGGCTTACTTGGAATCAGTAAGGGTTCCAACAAGCCATATGGATGGTGTCGTGGCATATTTGCTCGGCAGCAAGCATCACAGGTCCGAACGTAGTCGTCGACAAAACGGCGCATGTGGGGCCACCAAAAAGATTGCTGCACTAGCTCCAACGTCTTAGTACTACCGAAATGTCCCGCCGTATGGGTGTCGTGACAATGTTGGACGATTTGAAGGTGACAAGAGCAATCGGGGACATATACGCGCTTTTTAAAGAATAACAAACCATCATGATATTCGAATTGTCGGTAGTCAATACCTGGTTGTTGAGACTGAGAACAGGATGCCCGAGAAGTATCAATGTGTGCCAGGATGTCTTGAGCAAAACTATCCGTCTTCAAGTTTGCACGTATGTCATCGGTAATCCGTGAATCCATCGGGGTGTGAAAAATCCGCGTCGTGTGCAATCGTGTTGGTCCCAAGATTACTTGCTTTTGATTATCAAATGTTGGATCACTAGGACGAGGTGCAAGATATGAACGCCGTGATAGTGCATCTGCTTTTCCTTGCTGCTTCCTCGGTCGATATGTGATTTTGAAGTCGAAATGCGTGAGGAATTGCGCCCACCGAGCTTGCCGTCGATTTAGTACGCGAGCGTTCTGGAAATAAGCAAGATTTTTATGATCACTAAAGACAATGACCTGATGTGGAGAGCCCTCTAAGAAATGTCACCATTGCACAAATGAATCCACGATGGCTAATAACTCCTTGTCATGTATTTCGTAGTTGATTTCCGCGACATTGAATTTGCGCGAATGGAAAGCCACCAAATGCAACTCTTCTTTATCTCCTTGTTGAGAAAGGATGCTACCGAGGGTGAAACCCTAAACCCACATGAGCTAGAATCGGTGCTGATGTAAAGGCTTTCTTAAGATGCCGAAAAGTCATATCTGCTTCGATGGACCAAAGAAATGCTTGGCCCTTCTTCGTAAGTTGTGTGAGGGGTAAAATAATCTTTGAATAATCCTGTATAAACTTATGGTAGAAATTAGCAAAACCTAGAAAACATTGTACATCTCTTACAGTTTGGACTTTAGCTGGATCCATGGCAATGCCCTTTGAGGAGATGACGTAGCCTAGAAATTCCACTTGCTTGCAGTCAAAGCTACATTTTTCTAGCTTGGCATAAAGACCATTCTCGTGGAGTCGCTTTAGTACTAATAGTACATGAGAATCGTACTCTTGCTGGGTCTTCGAATAAATCAATAGATCATCCAGATAGATGATCAAACAGATATCCAAGAGGTCTCTGAATATATCATTTGCCATGTGTTGGAAGACTGCGGGTGCATTGGTTAAGCCGAACGGCATAACAGTATACTCGAAATGCCCATACCGCGTGCGAAAGGGAGTCTTCCATTCATCTCCCGGTCGGATCCGCACGAGGTTATACGCTCCTCGTAGATCGATTTTGGTAAAAAACTTGCCACCATTAACTCGCTCTATAAGACTTAATATAAGAGGAAGTGCATCCTATTCCGGATGGTGACCTTATTCAATCCTCGGTAATCAACGACGAGACGAAGTGAGCCATCTTTCTTCTTGACAAAGAAGATGGGTGCACCGGCCGGAGATTTCGAATGACGGTGTCGTGAAGAAAACCATCCACAAGCGGAATCGGTGCACCGGAGCGTAGGAACCGGCTCTTCATGCACGTACGCCTTGTGTTGTACATAAGAGAGAATTAGGTACATAGAAGATCCTAGGTAGGTAGATTCGGTAGGTAGGAAGTTAATGGGAAACGGCTCCTTTCTTGCCTATAAAAAGAGGGAGACGGGGAGGAGGAAAAGGGGATCGCGGTTAGAGAGGACGAAGTGCTGTCGGGTTGTCGGCCGAAGGCTTCTCTCTCTTCCATACTCCGTAGCTTCTTTCTGTGCAGGTTTTCGGGAGGCTCGCGCTGCTCTGAGGAATGCCCGAGTGCTTCCGGCAGCACCTCCAACCTACTCCTTTCTTTCTGTGCGTTTACGAACAGGCATCGGCATCTGTTCGCCGGTCTGTTCGGTTGTAACCGACTTCGTGCTTCTTGTTGTTTGTCTTTGTTAATATATATATACATACATTCGTGTCTCTCTGTGTCGGTGTCCCACTCGCGTCTTTGTGTCGAAGGGCCGTGTCCCTGTGAATCTACGCTCGCACGTAGTGGGTTCCTTCCCTTCTCCTTCCTCTCTTGCTTTTCGGTGCAAGACCCCTGAGGTCCCGCCTCATTCCACGCATCCGCGAGGAATACCTCGACATCTTGGTGAACCCGACGTGAAGGAGGCGGCAGAAGAGCAGAAGATGAGGGGGTCGGATCTTGCAGAGGCCATGGCTTCGGCCGTGGATCGGATATTGAGCGCACGCGAGGGCACCGACGCCCTCGACAGAGCCATTGAGGCGATCGTCGGTACGATCGGCCGGTTCAGCGGAAAGGATGCCACGAAGTATTTGGCGTCCTACGGGGCAGAAATGCTGATGCGGGACATTCCGGAAGAGAGGTGTCTTGCCGGGTTCCCTTGAGTGGCGATGCCGAGCATCCATGCGGAGGTGCTCGAGGTGCGGGCGGAGAGCCATACCTGGGAGGAGTTCGAAGGCCGACTCCTAGAAAAATACGGGCTGGACGACGCGCTCCGGCTTTCGAAACGGGACTTCATGGAATGGGTGGAGGCCCCCGGCAAGGGAAGAAACGCGTCGGCACTCCTCCGGGAGTTTGAAGAACGCTTTGCGCGCCTTTCGGCGCTTGACCGAACCATTCTGGATACGAGCCGGGTCCTACTGTTCGTCAAGTCAGTGGACGAGCGGGACCGGGATCAAGTCGGCTCCTTGCTGGAAACCGAAGACGGGTTAACGACCGACTGGGCTGCGGTTAAGAGAGTCTGTGGCCGTTTCAACAAACGGCGAGAATGGGCTGATAACGGGGCGGCCGGTGTGGGCTCTGTCACAACAAGGAAGCTTGAACCGGCACCGCAAGGGCGAAGGGAAGAGACCCGGGAGTGGCTCGAAACCGGTTCGGCTTCGACCGGAATGGTCAATGGCTCGTCCGGAGGAGCAGCGCTGGAGGAGTTGACACGGGCGATAAAGGATCTCCAGATCGCCTAGGCTCGAAGGGAAGGCGACGAACCGGCTCGTGACCGACGACCGGTAGTAGGGAACAGGTGCATGTGGTGCAACGAGGTCGGCCACATTCGGAAGGACTGCGGCGATTTCGCAGAGGCATTGAGGAACCGAGTGCTGTACCTATGGGAAGGCCGGGTTCACGCCGGCGATACCAGAAGGGCCCTGAATCGGAATGACGGGTGAGAAGGTATGAAGAGACTGATGGAAGAGGCAGCGGCCCGACACGTGGAAGCCATCCACTACTCGGCATCGGCCGGTATTCGGGTCGGGGGCGGCGAGGCCCGAAAGGAGAGCAAAGACGGATTTTGGTTGGCAATGCTGGAAGGCCTCGTCGGTGCACGACTGAGGAAAGATGAAGTGGACCGCGCTGAGAGACGGGTCCGGGAAATAACCGGGTAGAGCGACCCGGTCAAGGAGAAGATGGGCTTCGTAGAAGCCGCCTGCTGGAACTACGAGGCTCTGGTAGAAGACAAACGAGTAGGGAAAGCCGGAGCGACCGGGCCCTCACAACGATACGAGACCCGATTCGGGCAACGACGGAACGATGCCGGTGGGTCCAGCACGCAAGATAACCCCAGGAAGGGCGGATACCGACTGGGGACGGAAATAGAAAGGACCACGGACCTACGAAAGGTCCTAGAAGAACGGATCCTCGACAGCAAAGTGGAGCTGTCATTGCGGGAGGTGCTAGGGATCGCCAAGAAGGAGTTCCACGACTCCATTGTGGACTTGGTAAAGCGGAAGAGGCTGTCGACGGAGACAGAACCGGAAAGACCGGTGGAGGTGCGGATGACGCACATCGATGATATGGCGTTGGAAGATGAGTGGGCGGAGAGCCACTATTCGAGGCCGCACTGGGCCCAAGCGACCACGGAGACCCCGGTGAAGATCGGAGATGTTCAGGAACTGGTGGTGGCACTGGTGGACCACGGTTCAGAAATAAACCTGATGTCCACGGACTTCTATAAGAAGGGAAAATGGCCGATCAACACCAAGCACGGGTGGAAGATACGTGCCCGAACGTGCGAGTCAAGATCGGCGACGTCGAGATTGACCATCACTTCTTCGTGCAGGAGACGTCCTCGCACCCGGTCATATTAGGGGAACCATACATCAGTGCGGCGCGAATGGAGACCAAGGTGCTGGACAACGGTTCGGCCTACGCGAGGGTCAAAAGCCAGGACGGGCGTCATTCGGTCCAATTTCTGACGGTACGGCCGAACCACGAGCGAAACCGCGAATCCCTCGGCGGCGAGAACCGAGAGGATTTTTAGAGAGGGCTGCCAAGGCGTGGGGACGAGACAGTCCGGACACTCGGGAAAGACCCCACAGCTGTACGATAGAACCGAAACCGTAGAAACCTTGTACGATAGGTAGAAAGTTTTGCTTCTCCAACAACGGAGGGTGTATGATAGTCGGCATCGTTGGCCGAGAAAAGGCAAGGACGGAGGAGCGACTTCGAGCGTGCGGAGTTCTCGGCCCGGATGAGGAAATCAGCGGAGCCGTGGAGGCGGTATCCTTTGACGACACCTTGGGGATGCTGAGGAAGGTAGCCGGAGAAGACCTTAACGAAGACCGGACGATACCGGTATGTTCCGAAGAGATGTACGAAGTCATCGCGAACTTCAGTCAGGGGATCGGGTCGGATCGGACGGCCCGAGTTAGCACGAAGTACAAGACTGTGGACCGGAAGGTAAGGCCAGTCGTGGCACCCTTACCGAAGGGCAGCGAGTCCTGGATCAGAGGGGTTGCGTCAGACCCCAGTTTGCGAGATCCGGTCTGCATAGGATACACCTTCACCGACGGGACGCTCCGGGAGCTCAAAATCGGTGGGGGCGGGTTCCTACTGTCGGCGGAGGAAGACCGGTTTCGGAGAATGCTCGGAAGGCACGGGAAAGCCTTCGCATTCTCACCAGAAGAGATCGGGTGCGTAGACCCGACAATCGTGGAGCCGATGGTGATATTCACGGTACCGCATGTGCCGTGGAATCTCAAGCCGATTCCAGTACCGAGAGCTCACATCCCGAAGTTGATGGAGCTATTGAGGCAGAGAGTCGATATGGGCATTCTCGAACCGTCGAGTGCCCCGTACTCGAACCAGTGGTTTACCGTACCAAAGACACACGGAACATTGCGCTTCATTCAAGACCTGCAACGGTCAACAGAGTGACCATTTGGAACGCAGGAATCGGACCGACCATAGACGAGTTCGCGGAGGCCTTCACCGGAAGGTCAATTTACTCGATCGGTGACCTGTACTCGGGGTACGACCAATTCCAGATAGCCGTGGAGAGCAGAGACATTACGACGATGCGAACTCCCCTCGGCCTAGTGCGAATGTGTACCCTGCCACAAGGAGGGACCAAATCGGTGGCCCACATGGTGAATGCAATGAACAAGGTACTGAGGGATTGCATCCCGGACATCACCATGCCATTTCTAGACGACATCCTAATCAAAGGGTGCCCGGTGGAAGAGAAGGACGAGACACTCGGGCCGGACGGATGCCGGCGATTCGTGGCAACACACATCGATGACTGCGAGAAGGTGCTACAAAGGCTAGAGGTTGCGAGGCTCACCTTCTCCGGGGAGAAATCGGACTTTGGGCAATCAGAAATCCTGGTGGTCGGACACCTATGTGGACCATATGGCCAGAAGCTGTCTCCAGCAAAGGTAGAAGCCATCTCCGCGATAAAGACCAATTGTAGCTCGGTTACGGAAGTTCGGAGGTTCCTGGGGGTGTGCGCATTCTCCCACATATGGATCCCGCATTACGCCCATGTTGCGGAGCCGCTATACGGGTTGCTGAAGAAAGGGCGAAAATTCGAGTGGCGAGACGAGCACACGGAGTCGGTCCGGAAGCTGAAGGAAGCTCTTGCGGCAGCACCGGCGCTCCGGAAGGTTGTCTACGAGAAGGGTACCCCGGTATACATAACGGTGGATACGAGTCCGATCGGGATCGGATGGGTCGTCAACCAAGAAGACGAGGACGGCATTCGGTTCCCGATCCGATTCGGCGCAAAGGTCCTCAATGAGCGACATCGAGGGTACGCCCAGGTTAAATGCGAACTCTAGGGTATCCTTTCGGCAGTAAAGGCCGACAAAGACTACCTGATCGGGACAGAAGTGATTATCGAGACGGATTGCCTGCCAATTCTCGGCATGGTCTCCGGATGCGCGACATCGGACCTGGCGATGCTTAGGTGGATAGCGTACATGAAGTCCCTGGACCCGGAAATACGACACATTTCCGGAAAGGACAACGCCATGGCCGACATGCTTTCGAGGGCGAGGTTTGATGACGAGGGCGACATGGTTTCGGAGGACGAAGAAGTCGGCGTGGACTTCTTCGAGGCGGCGTACGTGACGACCGATGGGGCGAGCACTCCGGCACTTAACGGCTTCGACGAAAGCAAGTACGACGGCGAGTGGCTACAGATCGGTGGGTTTTTGAGGACAATGACGCCGGATGCGTCATGGACGAGGGACGAGGCCAACCGGATCCGGAAGAAAGCATACCGATTCTTTCTCCGGGACGGATACTTATGGAAGCACCCGAAGAAGAGGAACGACGTCCCGCTCCGGGTGGTGGCGATGAAGGAAGAACAGGAGGAGCTGCTGACGGCCTACCACGACAGCCCTTGGGCCGGACACCGTGGAATGTGGGCCACGTTCGAGAAGATAAAGGGGAAGTACTGGTGGCTGGGACTGTACCAGGACGTGCATCGGTTCGTGACAACTTGCAAGAGCTGTCAGATGCACTCCATAGTCCGACATCGGGACGAGCTTCACCCTACGTACCCTCCGACCATCCACTTCCAATGGATGGTAGATCTGGTGACGATGCCGATGGGAGTAGGACAGATGCGGTATCTGGTCCTGGCTCGGGAAGATCTGACGAACCAGGTGGAAGGCCAAGCCCTTCAGAACAAAACGACCGCGGCCGTATGTCGGTTCCTGATCGAGGACGTGATATGCTGGTATGGGTGCGTCGGGAAGATTGTGGCTGATCACGGGGAGTTGGACGCCGAAGAGGCCAAGGAGCTGTTCGACCGGCTAGGAGTCAAGCTCTCGCTTACCACTGCGTACAATCCGGAGGCGAATGGGAAGGTGGAGCGTGGACACAGACCGATTGTCAAGGCGTTAGTTCGGCCATGCGGAGGTCAAGTCGGGAATTGGCCGCGGCTGTTGCCTTACGCGTTGTGGGCGGCTGAACTACGCACAGTTCGGTAACCGGATTCATGCCGGCAGAGCTCATGTTTGGGCAGAAGCCGATCATGCCGATGGAACGTACGATCTCCTCATGGGCAACCGTGGACTAGAAAGATGAGATGAGCGGGGAGGAACTGTTGGCGGCGCGCATACGACAGCTCGAGCGAAGACCGGAGGACGTGGAGCAGGCTGCGGGAAAGCTTCGGGTGGCAAGGACGAGGAACAAAGCCCGGTTCGACTGGACGCACCGGCTCCGACCAAAGAAGATCGAGGAAGGCGACTGGGTGCTAGTCTATGACAACAGTCTCGACAACCAGCACCGAGCGACACGGAAGTTCGCAAGAAGGTGGTTCGGGCCTTACGTGGTACAAAGCGCCAACGACAATGGGACGTACCATCTGGCGGAACTCGACGGCACGAGAATGGCGATACCGGTAGCTGGGAAACGGATCAAAGCGTTCAAGAAGCGTCACGACGACGAGCCGGATCCGGTTATTCTGGACCGCGACGACGAACGATCAGAAACCGAGGAAGAACCAACGGGCGGGGATTGAAGGCTGGACCGGTTTTCTCCGTCCTAACTCAATTTGGCGCATGCCGGTGGATGCGCGGTTAGGTGGGGGCGGATGTCGTGAAGAAAACCGTCCACAAGCGGAATCGGTGCACCGGAGCGTAGGAACCGGCTCTTCATGCACGTACGCCTTATGTTGTACATAAGAGAGAATTAGGTACATAGAAGATCCTAGGTAGGTAGATTCGGTAGGTAGGAAGTTAATGGGAAACGACTCCTTTCTTGCCTATAAAAGGAGGGAGACGGGGAGGAGGAAAAGGGGATCGCGGTTAGAGAGGACGAAGTGCTGTCGGGTTGTCGGCCGAAGGCTTCTCTCTCTTCCATACTCCGTAGCTTCTTTCTGTGCAGGTTTTCGGGAGGCTCGCGCTGCTCTGAGGAATGCCCGAGTGCTTCCGGCAGCACCTCCAACCTACTCCTTTCTTTCTGTGCGTTTACGAACAGGCATCGGCATCTGTTCGCCGGCCTGTTCGGTTGTAACCGACTTCGTGCTTGTTGTTTGTCTTTGTTAATATATATATACATACATTCGTGTCTCTCTGTGTCGGTGTCCCACTCGCGTCTTTGTGTCGAAGGGCCGTGTCGGTGTGAATCTACGCTCGCACGTAGTGGGTCCCTTCCCTTCTCCTTCCTCTCTTGCTTTTCGGTGCAAGACCCCCGAGGTCCCGCCTCATTCCACGCATCCGCGAGGAATACCTCGACAACGGATGAACCCGCTTGCCAAGTTCTCCTCTATGTAGGCTCGAAGGACTTCTAACTCGGTGGGTGACAAGTTATAAATTGGTCCCCATGGTGGCTCGGTTCCTGGTTGTAAATCGATGGGACAGTCATAGGGACGGTGATGAGGAAGGGTACCGGCTTTTACCTTGTCAAATACATCGACATAAGGATGATATTTTGCCGGAAGTTGTACTGAGGAGTCCTTAATAGTGCTGGAAGGATGTACTGATATTGCAAATAGGAACATTGCCTCCTTGTGTCCTTCTTCGCGTAATTGATGGAGTGAAATGGTCGAAACTCGGTGAGTAGATTCTTGGGGTGGTCAATATCAGACTTCTCTTGTTCTGCAATCTATGGCTGGATTATGTAATTCAAACCAAGGTAATCCTAGGACAATGGGATGCTCTGGACTATTAATTATATTAAATGATATTACACACACAAAACTACCTAGGACAACTTGAATGGGTTCTGATTCTTCTACAATATTCCCGGAAGCAATGGGACGACCATCAATGATTACTATAGATGCGGGACAAGGAAGTTTTCTTAGGGATATCTGAGAAGCTTGGGCAAAATTTCGATCCATGAAACAGGAATTAGCTCCGGAATCTAAATGTGCTAGGACGGGTACTGGGAGTGTACTTTTAGTACTAACAATGACTTGGGCTAGGAACACATTGCTAACTTGCTTGGAAGGAATGCAACCACTAATGGGCTGTACAGATCTAGGGCTGCTGTCCAACCAAACGGCTTCTATTTTGGCTGGACTCAATCGTTTAACTCTTCATCTAATTGACTAAGGATTTTAAATTGGTTTGAGATACTTGGGCTGTTGGTACTATGAATACTATCTGACACTCTATTAGTACTATTAATACTATCAGACACTCCGAAGGGAAGAATTGACTCGGGTTTAGTACAGGCGACGATTTGATTTACCTGTCTTCTTGGCCTATGGGGACAATTGATGGCGATATGCCTTGGTCAACCGCAATAAAGACATAATCGATTCGCACGTCGTCGTTGCTTTTCTTCTTCCGATAACGGGCCGCGTCGACGCATGGTATCAATCTCCATCGGTGTCGAAGTATTTGCTTGAGGTATGTCTCGTGCAAACGGTGTCGTGAAGAATTTCGGCTAGAGGCGGAAACCGGGAAACATTGGCTACCTCGGCGGGGGTGCAGCGTGTGTACGCACCCATGTACATTTAGTGTGAATATCGAGGGCGCCTTTATGGCGCCGAAGAGTAGTCAAGTCGGGACAGACGATCCCATGTAAGTCGGGATTTGTCCCACATTGTAACGCATCCCTTTCCTTGTTCTATAAAAGGAAGGGAACGCCCTTTGTGAAAGGGTTGCCCATTTTGCATTAGAGGGTATACCGTTAGGTTTAGAGTTAGTTTCTTCTTCTTCTTCTTCTTCTTCTTCTTCTCCCCCTTCGTGTTCGTTTAGGGTTTGCTTCAGCTCATCTTCTGCGCAAGATCCCGCTCGACGCGACGAGCGCGTGAGTTCCCCGACCGGCGGCTTGGCAGCTGACGACTACGGTAACCTACCTTGGTCCGGCTCGACGTCGGGAATGTATTCTTCCTTATATATATATATATATATATATATACGTTGCATCTGTTTGTGTATATTCACGTCTATGTTGGTGTCGGGTGTTTCCCCTTTTCTTGCGTTTCCTGTACATAAGGGCGTGAGGCGGGTCAGCATGTGTGTGTGTGTGAGTGTGTGTGAGTGAGTCGATGTTAAGCGCTCTCTCTCTCTCTCCCTTCGGTTGCTTCCGGCATGCTTCTGGGATGCCCCGGAAACGGTGAAGCACGGCTTCCTACGCTCCGTCACTCCCTAGTCCAAGACCCCCGTGGTCCCGCCTTTCTCCAGGCACGCGCGTAACAACGCGACATCTTTGGTAAACCCGACGTGAAAGGCGGCAAGGGAGGATGGAGTCGGAAGACGACGACCTTGCGGAGATGGTGGCCGAAGTGGTGTTGGAGTCGGCGCGAGTGGTGATGAGGCGAGAAGCAGCGCAACAGGCGGTTGAGCGAGTGGTCGAAAGAGTCGGCCGTTTCAACGGGGACAAAGTCCCATCTTACTTGGAAGCCTACAACGCGGAAATGGAGGAGCGTGGCGTAGACGAGGCATTGAGGCTGGAGTTCTTCTGTCGGGTCGTGGCTGTCCGGATGCATGCGGAAATAAAGGAGCACCGTGAGGCTCATAGTTCGTGGGAGGCCTTCGAAGAGGTGCTCCTGAAGGCATACGGAGGACGGCGGAAGAGCCGGGGATGACACGACTTTGACCAGTGGGTAGCATCGGCAAAGACCCACTGGGGCGTGGCCAAGGCGTTTCGAGAGTTCGAGCGGCGGCTTGCTCGGCTCCCGGAGCGGGAACAAGGTTTGGTGGGGGCGGACAAGGTCCTATTGTTCGTCAGGTCGATCGACCGAGTGGAACGGGAGGCCATAGGGATTGAGCTCGAAGACGATGATGGAGCGAATGGGATTACGGAGGACTGGTCGAAGGTCGGAAGGGTGTGCCAACGGCTAGACAACAAGCGAGCTGAGAAGGCTAAGAGGAAGGTACGCGACGGCGTGCCACCACAGCGGGAAGAGGCCGAACGACAAAGAGAGTCGGCAAGGGTCGGCGTTGGGGCCAGGATTGCGGAGGCGTACGCAACTCTCGAGGCGATGCTCAAGGAAGAGGAAAGACGGAGGCCGCAAGCCGAGATAGAGAAGACGGACTTGCCCCACGTGACGGCGGAAGATCGGTACGACGGTACGACGGGAGAGGGTGCGGAACGAAACGCCCTCTCGACTTGCGGAGATAGAACGGCCAAGGACGAGGCCGAGATACTGATTGCGGAACCGGAACGTTGGGACCAGCGGTTTCGGGCGTGTCAGCCCGATATCCCGGTCATTGGAGAAGCAAGCCCAGACGGGGCTTGCGCGATCAGTAAGAAGACGACCGCCGACCACGAAGAGTCGGTGGCTACGGAAAAGGGCGTAAAACGGTGTCGTGAAGAAAACCGTCCACAAGCGGAATCGGTGCACCGGAGCGTAGGAACCGGCTCTTCATGCACGTACGCCTTATGTTGTACATGGAATATCCTAGGTAGGTAGATTCGGTAGGTAGGAAGTTAATGGGAAACGACTCCTTCCTTGCCTATAAAAGGAGCGAGACGAGGAAGGGGGAAGGGATCGTGGTTAGAGAGGACGAAGTGCTGTCGGGTTGTCGGCCGAAGGCTTCTCTCTCTTCCAAACTCCATAGCTTCTTTCTGTGCAGGTTTCGGGAGGCTCGCGCTGCTCTGAGGAATGCCCGAGTGCTTCCGGCAGCACCTCCAACCTACTCCTTTCTTTCTGTGCGTTTACGAACAGGCATCGACATCTGTTTGCCGGCTTGTTCGGTTGTAACCGACTTCGTGCTTCTTGTTGTTTGTCCTTGTTAATATATATATACATACATTCGTGTCTCTCTGTGTCGGTGTCCCACTCGCGTCTTTGTGTCGAGGGCCGTGTCCCTGAGAATCTACGCTCGCACGTAGTGGGTCTCTTCCCTTCTCCTTTCTCTCTTGCTTTTCGGTGCAAGACCCCCGAGGTCCCGCCTCATTTCACGAAGTCCTACTCCTTTCTTTCTGTGCGTTTACGAACAGGCATCGACATCTGTTCGCCAGCCTGTTCGGTTGTAACCGACTTCGTGCTTCTTGTTGTTTGTCCTTGTTAATATATATATACATACATTCGTGTCTCTTTGCGTCGGTGTCCCACTCGTGTCTTTGTGTCGAGGGCCGTGTTCCTGAGAATCTACGCTCGCACGTAGTGGGTCTCTTCCCTTCTCCTTTCTCTCTTGCTTTTCGGTGCAAGACCCCCGAGGTTCCGCCTCATCCGCGAGGAATACCTCAACATCTTGGTGAACCCGACGTGAAGGAGGTGGCAGAAGAGCAGAAGATTAAAGGGTCGGATCTTGCGGAGGCCATGGCTTCAGCCGTGGATCAGATATTAAGCGCACGCGAGGGCACTGGCGCCCTCGACAGAGCCATTGAGGTGGTCGTCGGTACGATCGGCCGATTCAGCGGAAAGGATGCCACGAAGTATTTGGCGTCCTACGGGGCAGAAATGCTCATGCGGGAAATTCCGGAAGAGAGGCGTCTTGCCGGGTTCCCTCGAGAGCCGTACCTGGGAGGAGTTCGAAGGCCGACTCCTAGAAAAATACGGGCTGGACGACGCGCTTCGGCTTTCAAACGGGACTTCATGGAATGGGTGGAGTCTCCCGGCAAGGGATGAAACGCGCCGGCACTCCTCCGGGAGTTTCAGGAACGCTTTGCGCGCCTTTCAGTGCTTGACCGAACCATTCTGGATACGAGCCGGGTCCTACTGTTCGTCAAGTCGGTGGACGAGCGGGACCGGGATCAAGTCGGCTCCTTGCTAGAAACCGAAGACGGGCTGACGACCGACTGGGCTGCGGTTAAGAGAGTCTGTGGCCGTTTCGACAAACGGCGAGAATGGGCTGACAACGGGGCGACCGGAGCGGGCTCTGTCACAGCAAGGAGGCTTGAACCGGCACCACAAGGGCGAAGGGCAAAGACCCGGGAGTGGCTCGAAACCGGTTCGGCTTCGACCGGCATGGTCAATGACTCGTCCGGAGGAGCAACGCTGGAGGAGTTGACGCGGGCGATAAAGGATCTCCAGATCGCCCAGACTCGAAGGGAAGGCGGCGAACCGGTGTTATTCTCTTAGCCGGACAAGGCCTAACACAAGGTGTCACGGAGACACTTCACCAAAGGGTGATTACGGCATAGGATTAAGATTCAACGATTACACCGACTTACGTAGGTTATACGATTAGATTGCTTGGTTAATTACACGCGTAAGATATAACAGTGATTGCAGAACGGAAATCAAGACAGAAGTGTAAACATCATAAACACTATTAATTATCCGCTGTCATTACAATGGGGTCCGGGCCTTTAAATAGGTTTCCGGCCCGTAGTACAAAACGGTGCCCCTCGCACCTATTCGGGATCCGTCCGGATCTGGAACGGCATACCGTTTCCAGTCCGTCCGTCCACACTATCCTCATTTACAACCATATATAATTAATTCCTTCACTCCGTATTTTGGACTCCTTGCCGGCCGGTAACACATGGCACGCCCGTGGGACAGTACCTTGTACGTCGAACCCTTCTCGGCCCCTTCATTGTTCACCCAAATTGTCCAAAATACTTTGCTCAAGAATTTCCACTTGTTCTTCTTGTTGTGGTTGTTGCGGTTGTGCTTGCTGCTGCTGCTGTGGTTGCGGTTGGAACTGAGGCTGCTCCGGCCGCTCTCCTTGCTGCTGCTCCGTTTGTTTCGCTGACTCCGGCTGCTCCGTTTGTCTTTCTGACTCCGGCATCTCAGTTTGACTGCTTCCGGTCCGGTCTCCTTCCAGTAGCGGTTCCTCATCACTGAGGTTGACCGTAACCGGTTCTCGTTCTTTCTCTCCCCGGATCCGGGACCTCTCGTAACTTTCAAACTGGATCTGCGCCTCCAGCCTGTCGTCGTCCAGCTGAGCTACAAGTTGCCGGACTTGCTCTAGTTGGTCCTCCGCCAAGGCTTGAAAGTCTTCGGCCAGCTCATCTCTTATGCCGGTGAAGTCTTCAGAATTCAGCATATAGCAATCATCTCCATCCTTCCGCCGGTTCTCTACGTCAGCCCGGAGCAATTGGAGTTCCGCCGCGTTCGTGGCCCACTTGGTCCACCATTTGACGGAGCCGTTGTCAATCAAGCTCTTGGTCTGGTTCAACCAGGCCCGCATGATATCCTGGATGCGACTTGCTCCCATTTGTGCTCTGCTTTCCACCACTTGTCGCTCCTCCTTCAACTGCTTGATGAGATTTGCCGTATCCTCCGCCTGCTCTCTGTAGCGCGTCAGCTGCCCTTGATATGTCGTTTGCAGCCTCTGCAGTACCTCCGCCGCTCTTTCTTTTTCCGCCTGCTGTTGCCTGAGGAGCTCTGTCCGAACCTTCTCCGCCTCTTCCAACCGTCTTCTGTTTTCCGCTTGTTCCTTGGCGAATGCGGTTGCGGTCCGATCAACTACTTGCCGGAGCTCATCCGTCCGTTCCTTGTGCTCCGTTTGCAACCGTTTATACTCCCGGTGCAATTGCTCAAATTCCTCCGTTTTTTGTTTGAGCTTGCCGTTGATCTGGCGATGGTTCCGGTCCTCCCGGTCCTTTACCTGCCGGAGTTCCTCTTTCAGGCGCTCTACTTCTGTTTCGGCGTTCCTCCGGAGTCTCTCCTTCTCTTGCAGCATTTTCTCCTTCTCCTCCTTGAGCCGGTCGTACGCTTGGTGGCCTTTCCGTAAGCTCTCCTCGGCCCGGCGTAGATTCTCAGCAGTCTTTTTGAGTTCTGCCTCCGCTGCCGTCTTCAATTCTCTTTCGCGGCTCCTCAGCGCTTCTTGGGCAGCTAGCTCATCCTTTAAATCCGCAAGCTCTTGGGCTTGTGCCGCATTTCTCTCCGGAACGGTTTCCGTTGCCGGGGTCTGATTGCTATGTACAGGTTGATCTGACACTTTATTCTGTACATTGCCCGGAGTCACCGGTGCTTGGACTTGTGTTTCCCTTGTGACCCTGTCCAAGTCTTGTTCAAGGCTCCGGATTCTGGACCGGGCCGTCTCTAGATCTACGGTTGTGACGAGCAACCGTTCCTGGTGCGCTCTCTCTTCCGCCTCTATATACTCGACCGCTCCGGCGATTTGCTCGCCTACCCACCGTAGCCACATGCTACTGGTGCCTTGTTGCTGTACTGGTCGGGTCGGCTCATTCACTGTGGAATTGTCTGGCCTGATTGCCTGCATATGCCGTTCCGGTTCTACTCCTTGGCCGCCGTGTGCTCTGGCTGGGCTCGCCGGCTGTTGAGTTCCGGTTCTCGCCGTCTCCGGAGCCGTTGGACTGACTTCTTCTATAGAAGTCGACAAGACCGGTTCCCTACGCACCGGTTCCGGTTCTTCCCTTGTGGTTTGCTCAGGTTGAGTTGGGGGCGTTTCTGCCTCTCGTGGGTATGACCGCTCCCCTCCTGTCTCGGCGGTCCTACTTCTTGACCGTCGTTGGAGGTGCTCTTCTGGCTCCTTCGTTTCCTCTTCCTGTGTCACGGCATGTTTCTGTGCCGTCAAGGGTTCTGGTTCCTTCTGTCCCGGTCTCCGTAAGGTTATCTTGACGGGTCGGACTGGTGACACCTCCTCCGGTTCTGGGACCCGTTTCTTCCCTTTCGTCGCCTTCGACGCCAGCAGCTGCTGTCGTTTGGACGCCGGCTTCGAGGTGCTTCCTTCCGATACTCTTGGCCGCTTCTTTGGCTGGACGGTCTCGACCGGCGGCACGAGCAATGTTATCCATTGAGCTACGGCGTGCCACAGCTTCCGGCCCTCCTTGCCGTCCTTCCCTCGTACCATGTCAATTGCCATGCACAACCCGTCTGCAATCAACACCGGCCAGTCCACCTTGATCCCTTCATAGGTGGCTATGATCATCCCTGCTCGATTTTTTGGCATGACAGGGGGTCGGGGGTACACGTGACCGTACTCATGGAGCACTCGAGCTATCTCCCTGAATAGCGGATCTTCGCCGCCCTGCGTCCGATAGCCTTTGCCGGCAACAGAGTACTCACCGAAATATCGGATGAGTTGCTCCGAGGTTGGGTTATCGATCTGAAAGATTCCTCCCTCCGGAAGGCCTGTTAGCGCGCGGATCGCTTCCTCGGTGATGACCTCTGTGGCGAGCTCCTTGATGACCCGGTCGGCTTCTCTGTGCGGCGGTGCCTCCATGATGGCCAAGAACCCCTCCAGTCCGTTTTGCCTGAACCATTTCCTGGCCGCTTCCGACAGCGTTTGTGGTTCCATGTCTGCTTCAAGGTCGAGGGAAGATGGCGAGGTAGAGTGGTGATGAGAGTGAGAGCGAGAGAGAGAGCGTTCTGAGCGTGGGGGTTCTCTGCGTGCAGGTTCGCGTTTGCTCAGCTTCCACTGTCTTGGTGCTTCTGTGCTTCTTGGCTCGCGAAATGAAAAGGTCTCCATGCGTTCTGCTTCTTCTTTGTGCGTTTTGGCGCCTTTTTCGAGCATGCACACGTCGTGTACCAATTTAGTATTAAGTAGCGTGGCGTCTCTTAAATGCCCACTACGTACCTTTTCGCGCCTTGCTTTCACACCCGTTCATACCTCGATTTTTAATGATTTTCTTTTTTTTTTTTTTTTTTTTTTTTTTTTTTTTTTTTGACGGTGTGTGACCTTACACATCCGTAGGTCCCTTCGGACCCTGACCGTTTTCCTTACGGGTTGCCGTGTCTTCCTTCGTCACTACTACGGGTTCCCCGTCGTCTTTTTCTTCCGGATCGATCCGTACCGATCCCGGACAGGTTCCTGGTGTAGTGCCGGTGAGCTGCATAAACGGGTTCTTTGGCATCGGTCCTTTATAGGGCTTTAGTCGAAATCCATTCACCCACTTGCCTAGTACTTCCCCGGCAAGTGTCCCTATCTGATAGGACCCGTTGTATTCCCGTGTCAGCCAATACGGGCCTGTCCATCTGAATCGGAGTTTGCCCGGCATCTTGCCCATCCTCGTTTGGAATACTAGCACCGGCTTTCCAATGTCGAACATCTTCTCATTACCTTTCCGGTGACGGTCAACGAACGCTTTCCGTCGTCGTTGCTCCAGTTCCATGTGTAGGATGCTGGCCAGCCGTTGCTCCTCTAGTTCGCATAGTGCTGCCAGCCGCATTTCCTCCGACTTCTTTTCATTCAGCCGTTCCCGTAGTTGGATCCGTAAGCTTGGTACCTGAAACTCGACCGACATGACCGCTTCTAAGCCGAATGCTAGCCGGAACGGCGTTGTCCGGATACTTGTTTTGTATGCCGTTCGGTACGCCCATAGCGCGCTATGGAGCTTTGTGTCCCAGTCCGTCCGGTTTTCATTGACAATTTTGCGGAGAATGTTCTGCAGCGTTTTGTTGGTGGACTCTGCTAACCCGTTCGCCTGTGGGTAATACGGTGTGCTTCGTTTATGGACCACGGCATAGAACGTTGTTAAGCTTTCCACTACCTGGCCGAGGAAGTGGCCTCCTTGGTCGCTGATTAATTCAATCGGACATCCATATCGGCACCAAATGTTTTCGTACAGGAATTTTGCTGTGGATGACGCGGTGTTGTCTCTCAGGGCCTTAGCTTCCACCCATTTAGTGCAATAATCCGTTGCCACGATGACATAACGATTACCCGTTCTCATTGCCGGTGGCTTGAACGGTCCGACAAAATCCAACCCCCACTTCTGGAATGGCTCTAGTGGAAGTACCGGTTGGTGTGGCATCCGTGCTTGCTCCGTAGGCTGGCCCATTCGTTGGCATAGGTCACATTCCTTAGCATACTTGACGGCGTCTTTTAACGTCGTGGGCCACCATAAGCCGCTCTGCCATACTTTCCTTGCCGTCGCTTCCCCGGCATAGTGTCCTCCGGCAACCCCACAGTGTGCTTCCCGTAAGATTACTTCTTTCTCGTCATTACGGATTGCCCGTCTCCATATTCCATCTGCTCCTTTGTGGTAGAGAGTGTCCCGTAACAGACAGAAATTGCGGCTCTGCACCGCCAGTCGTTTCCTCTCGTCCCGGTTCATTTCCTCCGGTGGCAGGCCCGTGCTTAGGAACTGGTGCATGTTTGTCAGCCACCTATCTTCTGATGCCACCGTGTCGTCCGCTGCCGTTTCCGGGGTGATACGGAATAACTCTGCGTCCGGGAATTCATCCGCTACTCCGTCGCCTGGTTCTCCGGACTCTAATCGGCTTAGATAGTCTGCTACGGCATGCTGGATACCGGGCCGGTGGAAAATCTCAAATTCGAATTCCTGCAACAGCAAGGTCCAACGGGCCAACTTACCGGTCAAGGACGCCTTGGATACTAAGTACAGGAGCGCCGAGTGATCCACATGGAAGGAGAACTTCCTTCCCAATAGGTAATGACGAAACTTTGTTCCACTGTAGATCATGCCCAGGGCCTCCCGTTCTGTCGTTGAATAGTTCTTCTCCGCTTGGGACAGCTTCCGGCTGGCGTAATATACCGGCCGGTACCATTTAGGCTCCGTAAGTTGCATTAAGGCGCTGCCAATAGCGATGTCGGAAGCGTCCACGAACACATGAAATTCCTTGCTCCAATCCGGAGGCTGCACGACGGGCGCTTGCGACAAAAGCACCTTCAGGGCATTGTATGCCTTATCCTCCGTATCCGTCCATTGGAACGGTGTCCGATGTACCGCGGTGTGTAATGGTGTAGCCAAATCAGCCAAGTGACGGAGCATCCGGCTGTGCCACCGGATCTGTCCTAAGAATCGGCTTAGTGCTTTGGCCGTTTTCGGCGCCGGTGCCCCTAGTATGGCGTTTACTTTGTCCGGGTCGACCGCAATGCCCTCCTTACTTACAATGTGTCCCAGCAATATTCCACTTGAAACTCCAAAGATGCATTTTGCTGGGTTTAAGCTTAGCCGGTATACCCTACACTTTTCAAGGCATAACCATAGGTGCTGCAAATGGTCTTTTCCCCGGCTATAGACTGCAAAATCATCCAGGAAAACTTGCATGAAGGCAGGAATGTATTCGCCGAAGATCTCCATGATGATTCGCTGGAAAGTTGCTGGTGCCGTTTTTAGGCCGAACATCATGACTTCGGCCACAAACACCCCCCATTCGGTGACGAACGCTGTCTTCTCCTGGTCGTCGGGGTGCATCCGGATTTGATTGCATCCGCTGAAGCCATCTAAAAAGCAATAAACGTCATGGCCGGCGACGGCATCCAGTACTCCATCCGTGAACGGAAGAGGGAATGCATCCGTAATTGTGGCGGCATTTAGTTTCCTGTAATCTACACACACACGGATTTTACCGTTCTTCTTTGGGACGACGACGATGGGGCTCAGCCACGTCGCTTTCTTTACCGGCCGGATGAAGCCCACTCTTAGGAGTTTGTCGATTTCCTCCTTCACTTTGGCGGCGTAGTTGGGGTTCATTCGGTATTGTCTTTGCGCCACTGGTTTCGCGTCCTTGCCTAAGTGGATTTGATGCTGATATAATTGAGGGTCCAGCCCTCGCATGTCTTCGTATGACCAGGCGAATACGTCGCGAAACTCCGTGAGAAGTTTGATCATCGCCGCTTTATCTTCCGGCTTCATTTCTTTGGCGATGTGTACCGGCTTTGATTCGTCCTTGCTTCCTAGGTTCACTTCGTCGAGCTGGGATGCTTTTACCCGTTGGGAAACGGCCATTTCCCGTTCCAATGCTTCCTGTGCTTGCCGTAATTCCCGAATCGCATCTTTGTCTGGTTCGGCTTCGGTGTCGTCCCGCTGCGGCAAGTATGGGGCTACGGCTTCAGCTACGTCGATCTCGAAGAGTGGTACGATCTTTGGGTGTTCTTCCAAGTACTGAGCTTCTTCGTCGTCTGCCAACCCTTCAAGCATGTTCACGCATTCCGCGTACAGCGGTGTGCATTCCTTACCGTTGCTCGTCCGTGGTTGTGTCGGTACCCGGACCTTGGCTTTCCCGCGCCGGAAGGTAATCATATTTTTCCGCCAATTTTGCTTGATGTGTGCTGTTTTCAACCATGGTCTGCCCAGCAGCAGTGGGTACGCGCCTTGCGCCTGTAGCTGCAGCACTACAGCCGAGATGTGAAATGTGTGGCCTCCTATGGTGACTTCCAATTTCCGTATTAAGCCCGTCGGCCGTACAGAGCTTGTATCCGCCATCCGTAGCCAGAACGGACATGGCTCCCATTCATGTATACCCAAGGCATCACACGTGCGAAGGCTTATTACGTTCACTCCGGAACCTCCATCGATTACTGTGCCGGGAAGTTCGTGCCCTTTGACAATAGCTGTAATTACCGGACTACTGTTGTCCACCACCGTCGGTCCCTCCTCCGGATTCGAGAATAGGACTGGTGCCGGTGGGGCTATACCGTTTGTCATGCCCGTTTTTAGTCCTTCTGTGAATCGCGGCACGAGCTGCAAGAGTCTTCCTAATGGTAACGTGATCTGACATTCTTGCAGTGCTTGCCATGTCTCGTTTTCTGAGTGGCTACCGCCGGCACTCCCTATGGTATTCGCCTTTTGCCGTTCCGCGTCCGCGACGTTCCTTTCGTTGGCTTCCTTCACCCATTCCGTCGCCTGCTTTCGTATGGCCTCTTGTGTTTCCCACTCTTTGGCTATGCCTTTCGACCGTGTGGTTACTTGCTGTATATCCGCTACTTCCGGAACCACCATATTAACTGCTGGTCGTTTCTCGTAGCTCTTTACCGGGCACTGGTTACTGTAGTGGCCTTCCTGCCTGCAGTAGTAGCAGTACTCTTTACGGGTATTGCTGGATTCAGCATTGCTGGTAGCCGGAGTCGGTCCCGTAGCGAGTGGTGCGTTCTGTGCCGGTTGGCTCCTTGGGGTTCCATGTTCCGGGTCCCTAGGGTGACCACCTTTCTTGAAATTACGTTTCTTATTATTCTTATGTTTATTTCGGTAGTCCGGTCGTGGTGGATCGTAAAATCGGCCGTAGTCCTCCTGGTGCCTTCAGTAACCAGGGGAATGGTCTCTGTCGTATTGCTCGTGTCGCCTGTTGGGCTCCCGATAACGGTCCGATCGCTCATACCGGTCGTAGTTATCACGCCGATTCCCGTACCGGCCATCATTCTCTTGCCTGTCTCCGTACCGGACATCCTGTGCCGGTCGGTACCGGTTCATTTTTTGCCAACGATCTTCATCTTCGTCTTGGCTGTTTCTTGGCTCGATCCGTCGGACGGGTGGTGCTTGTCGATTTAACAAGTTGTACTCGCACCGGTCCGTTGTATGACTCTTGGATTGACAAATCACACACTGAGTGCGCATGGTGCAGTCTACTGCCGAGTGTCCGGCATTCAAGCAGATTGTGCATTGAATTGCCTGCCGGAACCGGAGATCTTCCTCGGTGGGTAACGCCCATTGCAGTGTTCCCAGCGTAAGCCATGAGCTTGTCTTTTCCATTTCTCTGACCCGGTCAATGACCTGGTCGATGGTGCATCCTCGAAAGTCGATTACCGTACACACCGTGCGTAACGGTTCCCGGAGTCCGTTTAAAAATATCGTCCGTAATTCCTCCTCCGGAGGTGCACGGGCAAGCTGGCTATGCATTCGTTGGAAACGGATGACGAATTGGGGAATGCTTTCCCCTGCCTCCTGCCGGATCGTATAAAACAGGCCCACCATTGTCGTCTGGTCGACCTCCTTGTGGAAAAAATGCAAGAATTTTGCTTTTAATTCTGCAAATGTTGTGATGGTCGCCGGGTCCTGCGACCGCCGCCATCGTGTCGCTGGTCCCTCCAACGTGACTCCGAATTCCGCTATCTTCGAGCGTTCTTCTTCCTCCTGTGTCATTCGCTGGGACGTGTGATTTGCTTCCCATGTCTGCTCGAAGTCATCAACATGCGCTTCCGCGTCCGGATCATCGCGATACTTTGCGTATTGGAACGGCATGTCGTCGTCCAGTATTAGGCCGCGGTTCAGTGGCGTTCGTTGATATCTTTCCGGTTTTCTCTCCGGTTCCACTTCCGGTGCTTTTTCCGGTTCTTTTTCCGGTTCCTTCACCGGCTCTTCTTCCGGTACCTTTGCCGGCTCTTTCGTTGGTGTTGGTGGCGTTGCTTCTTCCACTTCCGGTGTTGGTGGGTTGACGGCTTCCGTTTGCGGTTCCGGATAGCCCTGGTTGAGTGGTTCCGGTTCTGGAGTCGGCACGGTATCCGACCCGTCGTCCTCCGGGCCGCCGGGGGTATCGTTGCTGCTCCGGTAGTTCGTGTGCACGCTGTATCCCCCTTCGGAATCCGATTCGTAGGCTGAAAAGGCTTCTGCCTCGTTTTCTCCGCTTGCCAGTGCCTCCAGGAGTCGTTCGGTTTCCCGAAGACTACTTAGACTGCTTCCGTCGTCCTGGTCGCGAGTTTGCCGTAACCGGAGAGATTCCTCCGCGACTCTCCGGATCTCGTTGGAGAACGAACGATCCGAGCGAATTTCCTGCGCTGCTTGCTGGAAAGTCTCACGCCGTCTTTGCCGTTCGGCGAGGCGTCGAGCTCGGTCTGTAACCAAGTCGTGCGTTGGTCTAGTCATCCATTACCGTCGTTCGTTGCGAGAAAGCAGGAATCGTGGTCGCCAAAACTGTGTTATTCTCTTAGCCGGACAAGGCCTAACACAAGGTGTCACGGAGACACTTCACCAAAGGGTGATTACGGCATAGGATTAAGATTCAACGATTACACCGACTTACGTAGGTTATACGATTAGATTGCTTGGTTAATTACACGCGTAAGATATAACAGTGATTGCAGAACGGAAATCAAGACAGAAGTGTAAACATCATAAACTCTATTAATTATCCGCTGTCATTACAATGGGGTCCGGGCCTTTAAATAGGTTTCCGGCCCGTAGTACAAAACGGTGCCCCTCGCACCTATTCGGGATCCGTCCGGATCTGGAACGGCATACCGTTTCCAGTCCGTCCGTCCACACTATCCTCATTTACAACCATATATAATTAATTCCTTCACTCCGTATTTTGGACTCCTTGCCGGCCGGTAACAACCGGCTCGTGACCAACGGCCGGCAACAGGGAACAGGTGTATGTGGTGCGACGAGGTCGGCCACATTCGGAAGGACTGCGGCGATTTCGCAGAGGCGTTGAGGAACCAGGTGGTGTACCTGTGGGAAGGCCGGGTGCATGCCGGCGATACCAAAAGGGCCCTAAACCGACACATGGAGGCCATGCACTACTCGGCGTCGGCCGGTATTCGGGTCGGGGGCAGCGAGGCCCGAAAGGAGAGCAAAGACGGATTCTTATCGGCAATGCTGGAAGGCCTCGCCGGCACACGGTTGAGGGAAGATGAAGCGGACCGCGCTGAGAGACGGGTCCGGGAAATAACCGGGTGGAGCGACCCGGTCGAGGAGAAGACGGGCTTCGTAGAAGCCGCCTGCCAGAACTACGAGGCTCTGGTGGAAGACAAACGAGTGGGGAAAGCCGAAGCAGCCGGGCCCTCAGAACGATACAAGACTTGATTCGGGCAACGACGGAACGATGCCGGTGGGTCCAGCGCGCAAGATAACCCCAGGAAGGGCGGATACTGACTGGGGACGGAAATAGAAAGGACCACGGACCTACGAAATGTCCTAGAAGAGCGGATCCTCGACTGCAAAGTGGAGCTGTCATTGCGGGAGGTGCTAGGGATCGCTAAGAAGGAGTTCCACGACTCCATTGTGGACTTGGTAAAGCGGAAAAGGCTGTCGACGGAGATGGAACCGGAGAGACCGGTGGAGGTGCGGACGACGCACATCGACGACTTGGCGCTGGAAGATGAGTGGGCGGAGAGCCACTATTCGAGGCCACACTGGGCCCGAGCGACCACGGAGACCCCGGTAAAGATCGGAGATGTTCAGGAACCGGTGGTGTGTAGACCGACAATCGTGGAGCCGATGGTGATATTCACAGTACCGCATGTGCCGTGGAATCTCAAGCCGATTCCAGTACCGAGAGCTCACATCCCGAATTTGATGGAGATATTGAGGCAGAAAGTTGATATGGGCATTCTCGAACTGTCAAGTGCCCCATACTCGAACCGATGGTTTACCGTACCAAAGAAAAACGGAACATTGCGCTTCATTCAAGACCTGCAGTCGGTCAACAGAGTGACCATTCGGAACGTAGGAATCGGACCGACCATAGACGAGTTCGCGGAGGCCTTCGCCGGAAGGTCGATTTATTCGGTCGGTGATCTGTACTCGGGGTACGACCAGTTCCAGCTAGCCGTGGAGAGCAGAGACATTACAACGATGCGAACTCCCCTCGGCCTAGTGCGAATGTGTACCTTGCCACAAGGAGGGACCAAATCGGTGGCCCACATGGTGAATACAATGAACAAGGTACTGAGGGATTGCATCGGGGACATCACCATGCCATTTCTAGACGACATCCCGATAAAAGGGTGCCCGGTGGAAGAGAAGGACGAGACACTTGGGCCGGACGGGTGCCGACGATTCGTGGCAAAACACATCAACGACTGCGAGAAGGTCCTACAAAGGTTAGAGGATGCGAGGCTCACCTTCTCCGGGGAGAAATCGGCCTTCGGGCAATCAGAAATCCTAGTGGTCGGACACCTATGTGGACCATATGGCCGAAAGCCGTCTCCGGCAAAGGTAGAAGCCATCTCCGCGATGAAGACCGACTGGAGCTCGGTTACGGAAGTTCGGAGGTTTGTGGGGGCGTGCGCATTCTACCACATATGGATCCCGCATTACGCCCATGTTGCGGACCCGTTATACGGGTTGCTGAAGAAAGGGCGAAAATTCGAGTGGCGAGACGAGCACACGGAGTCGGTCCGTAAGCTAAAGGAAGCTCTTGCGACAGCACTTGCGCTCCGGAAGGCTGTCTACGGGAAGGGTACCCCGGTATACATAACTGTGGATACGAATCCGACCGGGATCGGATGGGTCGTCAACCAAGAAGACAAGGACAGCATTCGGTTCCCGATCCGATTCGCCATGAAGGTCCTCAGTGAGCGACATCAAGCGTACGCCCAGGTTAAACGCGAACTCTGGGGTATCGTTTCGGCAGTAAAGGCCGACAAAGACTACCTGATCGGGACAGAAGTGATTATCGAGACGGATTGCCTGCCAATTCTCGGCATGAATTCCGGATGCGCGACACCGGACCTGGCGATGCTCAGGTGGATAGCGTACATCAAGTCCCTGGACCCAGAAATACGACACATTTCCGGAAAGGACAACGCCATGGCCGACATGCTTTCGAGAGCGAGGTTTGATGACGAGGGTGGCATGGTTTCGGAGGACGAAGAAGTCGGCGTGGACTTCTTCGAGGCAGCGTACGTGACGACCGATGGGACGAGCACTCAGGCACTTAACGGCTTCGACAAGAGCAAGTACGACGGCGAGTGGCTACAGATCGGTGGTTTCTTAAGGACCATGACGCCGAATGCGTCATGGACAAGGGACTAGACCAACCGGATTCGGAAGAAAGCATACCGATTCTTTCTCCGGGACGGATACTTATGGAAGCACCCGAAGAAGAGGAACGGCGTCCCGCTCCAGGTGGTGGCGATGAAGGAAGAACAGGAGGATCTGCTGACGGCCTACCACGACAACCCTTGGGCTGGACACCGTGGAACGTGGGCCACGTTCGAGAAGATAAAGGGGAAGTACTGGTGGTCGGGACTGTACCTGGCGTGCATCGGTTCGTGACAACTTGCGAGAGCTGTCAGATGCACTCCGTAGTCCGACATCGGGACGAGCTTCACCCTACGTACCCTCCGACCATGCACTTCAAATGGATGGTAGACTTGGTGACGATGCCGATGGAAGTAGGACAGATGCGGTATCTGATCCTGGCTCGGGAAGATCTAACGAACCAGGTAGAAGGCCAAGCCCTTCAGAACAAAACGACCGTGGTCGTATATCGGTTCCTGATTGAGGACGTGATATGCTAGTACGGGTGCGTCGGGAAGATCGTGGCTGATCGCGGGGAGTTGGACGCCGAAGAGGCCGAGGAGTTGTTCGACCGGCTAGGAGTCAAGCTCTCGCTTACCACTGCGTACAATCCGGAGGCGAATGGAAAGGTGGAGTGCGGTCACGGACCGATCGTCAAGGCGTTAGTTCGGGCATGCGGAGGTCAAGTCGGGAACTGGCCGCGGCTGCTGCCTTCCGTGTTGTGGGTTGACCGAACTACGCACAATTCGGTAACTGGATTCATGCCGGCAGAGCTCATGTTTGGGCAGAAGCCGATCATGCCGATGGAACGTACGATCTTCTCATGGGCAACCGTGGACTAGAGAGACGAGATGAGCCGGGAGAAACTATTGGCGGCGCGCATACGTCAGCTCGAGCGAAGGCCGGAGGACGTGGAGCAGGCTGCGGGAAAGCTTCGAGATGCAAGGATGAGGAATAAAGCCCGGTTCGACCGAACGCACCGGCTCCGACCGGAGAAGATCGAGGAAGGCGACTGGATGCTAGTCTACGACAACAGCCTCGACAACCAGCACCAAGCGACACGGAAGTTCGCAAGAAGGTGGTTCGGGCCTTACGTGGTACAAAGCGCCAACGACAACGGGACGTACCATCTGGCGGAACTCGACGGCACGAGAATGGCGATACCGGTAGCTGGGAAGCGGATCAAAGCGTTCAAGAAGCGTCACGACGACGAGCCGGATCCGGTTAACCTGGACTGCAACGACGAACGATCTGAAACCGAGGAAGAACCGACGGGCGGGGAATGAAGGCTGGACGGGTTTTCTTCGTCCCAACTCAATTTGGCGCATCCCGGTGGATGCGCGGTTAGGTGGGGGCGGATGTCGTGAAGAAAACCGTCTCCTTTCTTTCTGTGCGTTTACGAACAGGCATCGGCATCTGTTCGCCGGCCTGTTCGGTTGTAACCGACTTCGTGCTTCTTGTTGTTTGTCCTTGTTAATATATATATACATACATTCGTGTCTCTCTGCGTCAGTGTCCCACTCGCGTCTTTGTGTCGAGGGCCGTGTCCCTGAGAATCTACGCTCGCACGTAGTGGGTCTCTTCCCTTCTCCTTTCTCTCTTGCTTTTCGATGCAAGACCCCCGAGGTCCCGCCTCATTTCACGCATCTGCGAGGAATACCTCGACAACGGACGGGGGATTCTTTGCTCCCGAGACGATGGCAGTCGAGCCCGAGTGCCCATGTGAGTCCCAAGCGGAGGATGGCGGTGTCGATAGACCAAGAATCACCGGCGAGACGATACGGGGAAGGAGCGGACGAAAGCTCACGGACTCGATTCCGGAGAACTCGGCATTCGGGCTCGTATGGCCATGTAAGACCGAGGAGATGGATGGCGGTATCGAGGAGTCCTGGCACGATGCCAGCGAAGTCGGATGGGAAACGGCCTACGAAGAGGCCGAGGACTCGGTACGTCGGTACCACGGGAGATGGTGCGGAACAAAACGCCCTCTCGGCATGCGGAAAAGGACGACCCGGGACAGGGTCGAGAATACAAATCGGAGGCCCACGGAGGATCCTTCACACCGGTTCTAGAGACTTCGGCAGTCGGCAACGCGGTCGACGTAAGACCAAGATACTGACGGTGGCGGCGAGGTGACGAAGGCAAGGGCTACGGATCGGAGGCCCACGGAGGATCCTTCACACCGGTTCTAGAGACTTCGGTAGTCGGCAACGTGGTCGACGTAAGACCAAGATACTGACGATGGTGGCGAGGTGACGAAGGCAAGGGCTACGGATCAGACGCCCACGGAGGATCCTTCACACCGGTTCTAGAGACTTCGGCAGTCGGCAACGCGGTCGACGTAAGACCAAGATACTGACGGTGGCGGCGAGGTGACAAAGGCAATGGGCATAAGGAAGTCCGGTCCTACGGGATCCCCACACTTAACCGGAGACTCCGGCTGTTCGGCCAACGTGGCAACGTAAGACCGAGGGAGAAGGAAGGTGGCGGCGGGAAAGGGGACCCGACTACGCGGAAGACACGAGGAGAGTCCGGGAGCGACTCAAACAGAAGACACCCGAATTTCGGCAAGCATAGAAATGGAGTCCGGTCCTATGGGACCCTCACACCGATCCGGAGACCTCGGCTGATCGGCTAACGTGGCAACGTAAGACCGATGGAGAAGGACGGTGGCGGCAGGGAACGGGACCCGACGACACGAGGTTTCGGAAGAAGCCGGTAGGGGCAAACATGGGGAGGTGTGTCAGGCCGGAAAGGCACACCTGGGACAGAACAAGGGTCTCGCAAGTGGCCATCGCGGGCCGGATCGAAGCATGACTACAGGACGGTGTTCGGCGCAGGCGGGGCCAAACGAAGGAAGCGGAAGACAGCACAAGGGAGGTGTCAGGAACGAGGTGACAAGTGCCTAGTGGACTACACAGGATCGGAGTCAGGGGATGGCAAGAGAGGCCGGAGGAGGATCCTCCACACTCGCTTCGTAGATCTCGGTAGCTCCGTCGAAGTAGCGAAGACTAACACGGCAAGCCGGGATGACAAGCTGGTGGGGGCGAGGGGCGACAGCAAACGGAAGACTCAGGACCTGTTGCAGCAGCACGAAGACGGAAAGGGCCATGCGGGCTACTAAGGGGTGTTCCTCGGATGCAAAGGACGCCGGTATGCGGGTGGGCGGCGATGCACGATCTGGCCGGAAAGGGGGCCGACAAGGAGTGCAACACAGGCAGTGCCAAACAATGGACGACGGTATGTGGCACACGAAGGTGCCGGAGCGGAAAGGCGAGCGCGGAGATAGGTTGCGCGGTTCGGAGGTAGTGCGGAGAAGGCCGGAAAGGGATCCTCCACACCGTTCCGGAGACCATGGCGGTTCAAGCCGACGCGGCGATGTAAGACCATGGAGAAGGAAGGTGGCGGCGAGAGGACGAGGGCAACGCGAAACGACAAGGGATGGCAATCAGGACGACGCGAATGATCAACAGAGGCCAAGCGGGCCACTACGGGCGTTCCTCAAGCGGAGGACATCGGGCATACGGCAGGAAGCGGGGCGTTCATACGGCCGAACAAGGGCCAACGGAAGTTCGCGTACTACGGAGATCGCGGCAGAGGACCCATCAACGGGTCGAACGAGCCTACGGGGAGGCAAGCGCGAAGGAAGACTCGAAGCCGACGGATCAAACCGGCAGCGAGCCGAGATGCGGATCACGGGACACCGGTTTCTCACCGGCCGAAATCTCTCACCCTTCATCCAGTTTTGGCACGTACCGGTGGACGTGCAGTTAGGTGGGGGCGGATGTCGTGAAGAATTTCGGCCAGAGGCGGAAACCGGGAAACATTGACTACCTCAGCGGGGGTGCAGCGTGTGTACGCACCCATGTACATTTAGTGTGAATATCGAGGGCGCCTTTATGGTGCCGAAGAGTAGTCAAGTCGGGACAGACGATCCCATGTAAGTCGGGATTTGTCCCACATTGTAACGCATCCCTTTCCTTGTTCTATAAAAGAAAGGGAACGCCTTTTGTGGAAGGGTTGCCCATTTTGCATTAGAGGGTATACCGTTAGGTTTAGAGTTAGTTTCTTCTTCTTCTTCTTCTTCTTCTTCTTCTTCTCCCCCTTCGTGTTCGTTTAGGGTTTGCTTCAACTCATCTCCTGTGCAAGACCCCGCTCGGTGCGACGAGCCCGTGAGCTCCCCGACCGGCGGCTTGGCAGCTGACGACTACTGTAACCTACCTTGGTTCGGCTCGACGCCGGGAATGTATTCTTCCTTTTATATATATATATATATATATACGTTGCGTCTGTCTGTGTATATTCGCGTCTATGTTGGTGTCGGGTGTTTCCCCTTTTCCTGCGTTTCCTGTACATAAGGGCGTGAGGCGGGTCAGCATGTGTGTGTGTGTGAGTGTGTGTGAGTGAGTCGGTGTTAAGCGCTCTCTCTCTCTCTCCCTTCGGTTGCTTCCGGCATGCTTCTGGGATGCCCCGGAAACGGTGAAGCACGGCTTCCTACGCTCCGTCACTCCCTAGTCCAAGACCCCCGTGGTCCCGCCTTTCTCCACGCACACGCGTAACAACGCGACAATGGTTTAGCCGCGACTGCGCCGTAAGTGGGCTCTGGCCTAGAGCGTGGTATCTGTAATTGACGTTCCGAACGCCATTCGAAAAGGCGGTTGTCACATCGGACCGCTCGACTGATTGCCTCCGTTAGAGACTTTGGTTCTTCGGGGAAAGTTAGAAGTAGATCTTTGTCATCATTTCGCAGGCCATAGCGAAACTACTCCATTAGTGCTTGATCATCCCAGGGTATATCTGAAGCGAGTAGGCGGAAATCCGCAGCGTAGGCAGAGGCTGGATGGTCGCCTTGACGTAATCGCCAGATCTTGTTGATCGTCGTCTTGATGCTGTCGGTGTCTCCAAAGCAGGCTTTAAACTCACTAATAAAATCTTCAAAGTTATTAAGCAAGGGCGATTGTTTTCTAGAAGCGGAGCGAACCATGCTAAGGCTGAGCCGCTAAGCAACGTGCCTATTAAGCCGACTCGGGATGCATCAGTGGGATATCGGGAAGGATGCATTTGGAGGACTAATCGTACCTGATTAAGGAATCCCCTGAATTGCGATCGCGTTCCATCAAATTTCACAGGAAGTCCAATCTTCGGCTCTTTATGAAATCCTTGGGGACTTGATCCTTGTTGTTGCAATGCCGCTTCGAGTTGTTGCACCCATAATGTTAACTCCCCATGTTGTTGTTGCGTTTGTTGTTTTTCTAGAGAGATTTGTTGCAGATCCCCTATCAGCCGTTGGTTTTCTTGTTCCAAGGCAACAAATTTTTCATTTAAGCACTGTAGCTTGGAGAAAACGGATTGATATTCTTGGGCGCTAACAGTAGCCATAGTATAGGGAAAAGGGTAGGAGGATGAGGGAGAACGGCAAGTAGGTTGGAGGACCGGAAAATTGGTTCAAACTGTCAGGAATAGTACTAAAGAAGAGCAGTACTATTAGTACTAAGAGGACGGGACTGCGTAAGACTCCCGAGAGAGAGAGAAAGAGAGAAGCGAAAAGAGAGATAGCGAGAATGAGAGAGAGAGAAGTATGATGACAACAACTCTTATATTATATGAAAGATAAGTACAAATCGGCTAAGAGGCTTAGGACTGGTGTTGAACCAATTTGGTTCAACATAATGCCTAGTGCCTTCTTTTATAGTGTTGTCAGGAGTAATCCTGAAACTTCTAGAATGTTCCAGAGAAATCTGGAATATACATTACTTTCTTATAATAAAACATAAATGAAAATAATATCTTATGAATTACAATAGATGGTGTGATGGTTAAGAGCTTGACCCATATACCATGGGTTCGAGTCTTGCCATATCATGACAATGGGTGTGCATCTAGTGTTTCACATTTTCTTGCTCAAGAGGAGCTACTTGGATGAAAATCATGAGGAAATGGCGGTCCAAATGGGTCCCACTTAGGTGATTGACAAAGGTGGCGACTTCTTCTTGGAAGCCATCCTTCGTCATTGGGATCGACCAAACCAAAATGGGCCTCATAGGCTCTATTATTGCCAATGGAAAGGCAAACCCATAGAAGAAAATTCGTGGCAACAAGGCGCAAACTTGTGGCAATTTGAAGATGTGGTTAATGCATATAATTCCCTTCACCCCTTTAAAACGAAGAGGGTGTCGAATATGGCCATTATACACTTGTATTCGACACTCACCCGTAATAGGCGTATACACAGCGGAGAGACTTGTAATATAAAACAAGTGATACAAGATATACAACAGAGATAGCTTCGAACAAGCAACCTCGATAGCTGATACGACTTCTGCTCTCGAACCAGCTGATTCGGCCTTTGTTTACTTCGGCCATTATCTCTTGTTTAATATTACAGGTCTCTCCTTAGTGTATACACCCATTATGGGGGAGTGTTGAATACGAGTATATAATGGACGTATTCACATTGTCCCACTCAAATAGACTAGGTTTATGACAATTATGTAAATATGACGAAGGGCATTTGCCCTAGCCCAGTTGATATATAACTAGCCTTGTAACCAAGTTCATGTTGACATTGATAATGCTATTCTTGTACTACAACATTTTGAAATAAGACTGTTACATTGTGTGCCTCCTTGTCTCTCTCTCTCTCTCACATTATGTTCTTGATCTCATCGATCTTTGTTAAGTTGCCTTGCTAATTTCTATCACATCCAATGTGTTGAGTGGTTCCGTGATTGGAACCACAACACACCACCTCGACGGTTTGAGGTGAGGGCCTTTCTCGATGAGTAGAGAAGGTGCCCATGACTCGGGGTGTGAGTCGTGGGCTTCTAATTCTAAGTGTTCTCGATGGATGGAGAAGACACCCATGACTCAAGGTGGGCTTGTGGCATGTGTACCATTGCCAAGGTGCACACGCGGAATGGAATCTCCCTAGTGAATTCAATAACCAATGTACTCAAGTACCTATGTGGGGAATGGAATCTCCCTAGTGCATTCAATAATCTAATGCATATGTGAGGAATGAAATCTCCCTAGAGTGTACTCAATACCATTATAATAAATATAAGGTACTCATGTACAATACGGGGGGGGGCACTTGCGAGAGAATGAAGGGGGATCGTTTATTTAAGTTAGATAGAGGAGTGGTTGGGTGGAGGCTTAGCGAATCCAAAATTCTCTCACTTAGTCATTGATCCACATAGTCGAGGAGCATTGACATGCGAGTCCGAATCCGATCGGCGATCCACCCTTATCACAAATTTTTTAGTGGTGTTACACCCCCCCCCCCCTTTTTTTTTCTCTTTTTTGGCCTTTGAAGTCAATACCACAAGTGTCGATCGTTGACTCTTTGATGTTACACACAATGGTCGCATCATGACCAAACTTAACACGTGTTTGGTATAGTAAGTCAATTTATGTACAACCTCATGGACTACACTAGAATGGGACTAGAATGCAATGAAGCATGTCTTTACATGTTTGATTAACACACGAAACTTAAGCATAAGATTTGTCCTAACAAATCCTCAAGTCAAAACAACTAGATTATTTGATTATAAAATTCCGAGAGCAATTGCGTTTGAGTTTCTCAATGAAGTTCTTGGGTCCAACGTGACATATTCGTGGCATGAAGATCACGTGGCTTAGAACCACTCGATACTTGTATTTGCCTCAGGTTGATTACATCCAATGAATTTTGGAGGGATGCCCAAATTTGCAACGACGCGACTCCCTCTACCTTAAGCTATCTCGAAAAGGTTGTGCACATTCTATTAAGAGTGGGATCATATGAAGTCAATACCACAAGTGCCGGTTGTTGGCTCTTTGATGTACACAATGGTCGCATCATGACCAAACTTATGTTGGGAAATAGGTCCCTCCGGATGGGAAGGGAGAAGAACAGTGCCGACGAACAAACTCGGCCGAGGCCTGTCGGCCTCGGCCGAAACGGTATGAACCGGATGGGGAGAACCCGACTTCGGAGAGTCAGATGGTGTAGGCCCGGTATGAACCGGATGAGTACCCGACTGCGGAGAGTCGGATGGTGTAGGCCCAGTATGAACCGGATGAGGAGTACCCGACTGCGGAGAGTCGGATGGAGCCCATTGAGGCTACATTTGTAAATAGCCGAAAAGTCATATTAGTATAAATATGACTTAGGTCAAACTTTTAGTTAGTAGTTGTCATTCTTGTTATTATTCTTCCTTGTTGGTGCAAGAAGAAATCAGAGCGCGTAACTGTACAGAGAGAGAGAGAGAGAGATGAGGTCGTAGCCTCTGTTGTAACCGCCGCCTGTGGCGAAGATCTGAGAACACGAGGTCGTTGCCTCAGTGATCTCACTGTTGTATATTTCTGCATAGTGACAGTTTGCAGCTTGTGGGCTGCCGTGGTTTTTCCCTATTTTGGGGTTTTCCACGTATACCTCCTGTGCACCATTTCTCCTCTTTTGTGTCGCGTTTCATTACCTGTTTTTCTGTGTATGAAAAGAATCTCGGTTGTGGCCGAGCGTCGGACATAAGGAACGTCGAGTTCTCAACAACTTAACATGTCATATGTTTGGTATAGTAAGTAGATTTATTCTCAACCTCGTTGACTACACTAGAATGTAGTGAATCATGTCTTCATATATTTGATTAACACACCAGAATTACGCATAAGATCTAGCCTAACAAATCCTCAACTCAAAACAACCTGATTATTTGATTATAAAAATCTAGATTGTGCAGAATGCATAGATATTTGGAAACCTCCAACTATTTCTTCCAATTCGGAGACGGGGCAATCTCATGCAGATCAAAACTTCAAGAATGCACTCGAAAACCTCAATGATTGATGCAAAATATGTAGTTGAATTTCATATATCTAAAGAAGTGTTATGGCTCAGTCAACTAGATGATAGGTTGTCGAGTAAACGTGCATGCATGTGCTACTTGAGCAAGCCAGAGGAAACCTAAAGAAGCATTATGGTGAACAATCAACCCGATGACATTGTCGGGTAAACGTTCATGAATGTGCTACTTGTGATGTTGTCAAAGAAGTACTTACAATGGCCTCTCCCAAGAACTTTCATACATTGCTTACCTTTCCGTTGGCTCATGGGCCTTTCATAGACTGCCTCTTTGAATTCCCTTTGTGGGTTCAATGTGTTGAGAAGTCGTTATTCCCAACACAATGGGCATTCTGCTTGAATCAAACGGGCACTTGCACATAAACACATGTGTATGAGCTACTAGGGCAAGACCGCGGGAGACGTAGAACAAGGATGGTGTAATATCATGAGTGAAGTCTTAAGAACCCCCTTATGGATTGCCTCATCTAATTCCCCTTTTATTTGAATTAGTAGCTCAAGATCCAGGCTCCTTAGAATCAGATGCACCTTGGAATCAAAAGATCCCTAAAATTGAAGGCTCCTTGAAGTCGAAGGCTCTCAAGAATCAAAGGCTCTCAATGCAATGACGGGATTTGGCCTCTCCCTCTCCCTTTCTCTTTCACCCAGACAATGTTCAAGAGGTTAACACAAGGTTAAAAATCTTTGCTCAAGTTTAAGACAAAAATCATGATTAAGTCTAAAAAACACTCTTGTTTACAATGAAAAACCCCTACATATAAATTAGGGTTCACAATGTCATTATAAATAATCACAATAGTGATTATGAGAAGGGTTTAAAATTACAACTATGAAGGTAGCTTGGTTGAGTGAAAGATGAGAACCTAAGCTTTGTGGTATCAACCAAGCCTCACCTGTGAGCAATGCCAATGCTTCCTCTTATTGATTTAGTGTCTTCCTACCACTTTGAGCTCTCTACCATGACTAGTAGCCAAACATCGTTGTCATGATGGAGTGGGCCCATATGTAGAAAGTGGATAAAAAGAGGTCCATCAACAATTATAAAAAGATATAAAAATAACATCACGCCACTCGCATTGACCAAAGGTCCACATCAAACGAAGTCACCCCGGGTTACCAAGACCAAACATTGAAAAACAAGAGCAAAACCATCCATGGAAACCACAACCAAGGCGACACCCCTCGAAGAAATAGACCTCCCGAAAGAGAACCGTTTGGTTGTCTCCCGTTGGCCGCACTGTACCTCCACTACATTGGGCGAAATATGCAACGAGCTCGCAAAATTCAAGGAAGTTAACCTTTGGGATAACAAAGACCCAAAGTAAGGTTTCACCGCTACCGACCCCCGCAATGCACAAGCAAAACTCTCATCTACAAGACACTTGACCATGAACCATAACAAACAAGCATCTAACAAAAACGCAAGTGGGTCAACATTCAGGGGAGTCAAAGAATCGTGCTTGACAGGGTTACTTACTCGTTGATCTTAGGCCTTGTCGACCTTTGGGGCTCGTTGACGTTTGGATCTTGTCGAGATTTGGGGATCGTCGACCTCTCACGCTATCGTGAAGATTTTCGTCCATAGGCGGAAACCGGGGTGGAAAGGGCAAGTCAGTGTTGTGCAACATGTGCACACATGTACTAGGAAATGGTGTATAGAAATAAGAGGGGAAATTTTGTCCCACATTGTAAGGTCCCTCCCTCCTTGGGCTATAAAAGAAAGGGAGGGGTCACTTATGAAGGGTTGCCTATTTTGCATATGAAAGGTATACCACTTAGTGTAGAGTTCTTACCGTTTAAGGGTTAGGGTTTCATTTCCTTGTTCATCCTCGGTTAGGGTTTTGTCATAGTTTTGGTGCGGTCCATGCAGCCACCATCGTTATAATCAATCGTTCGTTTTTGTCAGAACCAAGGATAAAAGATAAAGTGATGGAAGAGGGATATTAGAGAACACGAGAAGAAAGGAACGAAATACTAAGAGAAGAATGGATGTATAAGATAGAGAAAGAAAGAGAATGGATACAAGATATGTAATGAGAGCTAAAGACTGGTGTTGATTCGAATTGATTTGAGAATACATGTATGCCCTTATTTATAGGTTCCTATAGAATAGCTTAGAGATTTCTAGAATGTTCTAGAATGTTCTAGACCTAGACTGCTCTAGAACATTCTTGAATAATCTAGAGGTTTTACAATAATCAACGTAATACAAGAAGTAGTTTTTATTGTTTCATATAACAATAAGCTATCTTAATGGTTGAGGTTTTCCAGTATGGATTACAAGGTTCGAGGTTCAAGTCCGGGTGACGCCATAATGGTCGTGTGTTCATGACATTATCCCTCTTTCGAGAACGCCGAGTGCAAGTCGGCGTTAACATTGTTGGGCCGAGCTTGTTTGGATAGTGACGATGGAAGTCGTTGACCAGAGCTTCAACATTACAAACATTATCAATGGGTTCCCAAGTGCTTCCAAAAGTGTGAGATAAATTGAGGACCTCGATCGCTAATAATATCATTCGGGAGACCATGATGGCGAAACACTTCACGCATAATGAGATCTGTAGTTTCTTCACTATTGATGGTCTTTACACATGGTACAAAATGTGCCATCTTGGTGAACCGATCCACTACTGTGAAAAGAGTCTCAAAGCCTTTGGAAGGTGGCAGATCCGTAATGAAATCCATAGAAATAGACTGCCATGGCTTGTTGGGAGGGGGTAATGGTTGTAATAAGCCATAAGGGTGATGACGAGGTATTTTGCCATCTTGCCACTAGAAGTGCTAATACTGTTGAGATGACCCTGGCAATGTGGAGCAAGATGGACGACTTGAACCACAATGGGCTAAGACATCCTTATCGAAATCATCTGAATGAAGTTGTTGCTGAATAGTGTCAAGAAGGGTAGAATCAAGTGGCGTGGCATAAATTGTTGTTGCCTATAGCTTTGATCGCCCGAGGAGAATTTGCTTTTGATTGTCAAAGGCCGGATCTCCAGGTCGAAGTGCTAGGTACGAACGCCGAGACAAAGCATCTGCTTTCGCTTGTTGTTTTCAGGGGCGAAAAATGATCTTGAAATCGAACCACATTAGAAATGGGGCCCACCGAGCTTGGCATCTATTTAATACTCGAGCTGTTTGAAAATATGTGAGATTTTTGTGATCACTATAAATGATAATCTGATGAGGTGATCCTTCTAGAAAATGAGGCCATTGCTCGAATGAGTCGACCACTGCTAGTAACTCCTTGTCATGCACCTCATAGTTTATCTCCGAAACAGTAAATTTTCTCGAGTGAAACGCGACAGGATGTGTCTGCCCGTCCTCGCCTGGTTGCGATAGGATACTCCCCAATGCAAAGTCTGATGCATCTGCCTCAATAGTAAATGGCTTTTCAAGATCAATATGTGCTACGATGGGTGCTGATGTGAATGCCTCTTTCAGTTGCGTAAAAGCCTTGTCCGCTTCGATACTCCAAAAAAATTCTTGATTTTTCTTGGTGAGTTGAGTAAGGGGCAACACAATGCTTGAATAATTATGTATGAATTTGCGATAGAAGTTCGCAAATCCGAGGAAACACTGGACATCCCGAACTGAGCATGGGGGTTTCCATTCCAATATTGTTTGGACTTTTGCCGGGTCCATGAAAACACCATGGGATGAAATAGTGTATCCCAAAAATTCGACTTGTTTGCAATTAAAACTGCATTTCTCAAGTTTGGCATAAAGACCATACTTCCTTAGGCATTCAAGTACTTGCCGCACAGGTATATCATGCTCCCCTTGTGTTTTAGAGTAAATCAACAGATCATCTAGGTAGATGATTAGAAAAATATCCAAGAAATCCCGGAAGATGTCATTTGCCATATGTTAGAATACTGCAGGTGCATTTGTGAGCCCGAAAGGCATGACTGTATACTCGAAATGACCATACCGAGTACGAAATGTTGTTTTCCACTCATCTCTCGGCCGAATTCGAACAAGATTATATGCACCCCTTAGATTAATTTTGGTAAAATACTTTGCCCCACCAATGCGTTCTAAGAGATTGGAGATTAAAGGTAAAGCATACCTATTCCTTATGGTGACATTATTTAAGCCTCGATAGTCCACGACCAAACGAAGGGAGCCATCCTTTTTCTTCACAAAAAAGATAGGAGCACCAACTGGAGACATTGAATGTCGAATAAACCCATGTGCAAGATTTTCCTCGATGTATTCTCGAAGAACCTCAAGCTCAGTGGATGATAAATTGCAAATCGGACCCCATGGTGGCTCTTTTTCTGGTTGGAGATCAATTGGACAGTCGTACGGTCGATGCTTTGGAAGAACACTAGCTTTGACTTTGTCGAAAACATCAGCATAGTCTTGATATTTTTTGGGAATTTGGATGTCTGAATACCCTTGAGTGACACTAGAAGGTGTCACTAATACTGCAAATAAGAAAAGCTCCTCCTTGCCTCCCACTTGGCACAATTGTTGCAATGTGATGGCTGAAATTTGATGAGAAGGATATGGTGCATCGGCAAAACTATATACTTTAGGAGGATAATCCCGAGTTCGATCCTTGACAATGATATTTTCTACTAAAGGGCACCTAATTTCTCGCTACCTCCAATCAATTCTAGGGTTATGTAGCTCGAACCATGGCAAACCGAGGACAATTGGATGCTCAGGACTACGGATTATGTTAAAGGAAACTACACATCCTAAATCACCCAAGAGTATGTGTATTGGCTCAGACTCTTCAAATATCTTCCCGGAAGCTATGGGGCGTCCATCAATCACTACTATGGAAACTAGACAAGGAAGTGTATGCAAGGATATTTGGGTTTTTTGGGCAAAATCTCTATCCATGAAACAAGAATTGGCTCCAGTATCTAAGAGGGCTTGGACTTGAAGTTGACAACTGGGTGTCCTAACTTGTACTAGGGCTGAGAAGACTCTACTAACATGCTTGGAAGAAATGGAACCCACACTAGGTTGTACATATCTAGGGTTGTCCAACCAAATGGCTCCTATTTTGGCCGGACTTATTCGTTTGAATCCTCTTCTAATTGGCTTAGGACTTCATATTTATTGGACAAGGGTGGATTATTCATAATATTAGATTCACTAACTGCTTCTAAAATGTTGGACTCATTTTTATTGTCATAGTGAATTTCATTTACCTGACGTCTCGGCCTACAGGAGCAATGAATGGCTATATGTCCTGGACCTCCGCAATATAAGCAGTTTTGAAAAAGTACTTGAACGCCTAAGGAAGTATGGTCTCTATGCCAAACTTGAGAAATGCAGTTTTGATTCCAAACAAGTCGATATTTTGGGATACACTATTTCATCCCAGGGTGTTTTCATGGACCCGACAAAAGTCCAAACAATATTGGAATGGAAACCCCCATGCTCAGTTCGGGATGTCTAGTGTTTCCTCGGATTTGCGAACTTCTCTCGCAAATTCATACATAATTATTCAAGCATTGTGTTGCCCCTTAGTCAACTCACCAAGAAAAATCAAGCATTTTTTTGAAGTATCGAAGCGGACAAGGCTTTTACGCAACTGAAAGAGGCATTCACATCAGCGCCCATCATAGCACATATTGATCCTGAATAGCCATTTACTATTGAGGCGGATGCATCAGACTTTGCATTGGGGAGTATCCTATCGCAACCAGGCGAGGACGGGCAGACACATCCAGTCGCGTTTCACTCGAGAAAATTTACTGTTTCGGAGATAAACTATGAGGTGCATTACAAGGAGTTACTAGCTCTGGTTGACTCATTCGAGCAATGGTGTCATTTTCTAGAAGGATCACCGCATCAGATTATCATTTATAGTGATCATAAAAATCTCACATATTTTCAAACAGCTCGAGTATTAAATTGACGACAAGTTCGGTGGGCCCAAGTTCTAACGCGATTCTATTTCAAGATAAATTTCCGCCCCGGAAAACAACAAGGGAAAGCAT